>NC_048307.1:78121669-78200186 GCF_013100865.1 Trachemys scripta elegans | reverse complement strand
TGGCCGCGGTTCGCTGCTCCAGGCCAATGGGAGCTGCTGGAAGTGGCGCGGGCCAACGGACGTACTGGCCGCCGCTTCCAGCAGCTCCCATTGGCCTGGAGCAACGAACCGCGGCCAGTGGGAGCTGTGATCGGCCGAACCTGCGGACGCAGCAGGTAAACAAACCGGCCCGGCCCCCCAAGGGCTTTCCCTACACAAGCGGCGTCCCAAGTTTGGGAAACACTGATCTACTATATGGCCCCTAAAGGATTATAATGCAGCTGAGAATTGGCTGAGTACAGTTCTGTCCTATCCCCTACATGCCCTGGACAAGCTCCTTTCCTCGCTCAATATGCCACCATGTTGAGGTAGGGGAGGCGAGCAGCTGGTACAGCAGCCAGCTCTGCTAGTTGAGAGAACCTTTCTCTGGGGGAATTCTCAGCTGGCCAGTTATGACCGAAATCCAGCTACTCCACGCCATGAGAGCCACAGAAAAGGGCTGGGTTGTTTTTGAGAGTCAGACCCACGTTAGAGTTACAGTAGAACAGAAAGCTTTTGGTTTCCATAAAGCTTCTGTAAATGTGTTGTTAAGCAAAGAATATGGATCTGTCCTATTGCACCGTATTTGAGAAGCTAAGATATGGTAGGAGAACACTTCTATTTTGAAAAGCAAAACGAGAGGTTGTTGATCTGCAAGAGAAATCCATGCACAAGTTATTAGTTAGGTAAATTACAGTTTTCAATGACTGCTCTAGCAACGGTCCTCGAAAAAGCCAATTGTGTGTAACCCTCCTTTAAAATGGGCTTTTGATACTTACTAATAATACCGCTTTTCAACCCAGATACGTACTACTACAACAAATACATTAACAGCCACACATTTAATTTAAAGGGATCTCAGCCCAGCCTGGACTTTTGTACTCACAGTCAACTGTATGGGCAAAATTGTGCATATGAATGACAAGATTTAGACATCAAAATATCCGATTTGTAGTCACAATCGAGTAGCTATGCAGCTGGCTAAATTCTATCCTTTGTGAATTGTGAGAGTTCTTTTTATTCTTTGAATGTGGAAGCAAAATTATGGCTTCATAGGGAGAAGATTTTTTTCTAAAAATATAACTTCAGGGGGCTAAATAAATAAATAAATAAATAAATAAATAAATAAATAAATAGCATTTACAAAGAACCCCTTTGCAGAATTTTTTTAAATTCTACAGTATTATACCCTGGAAAGGTAAACTGAGGCAAAAGACTAAGATTTAACCAAGGTAGCAAGGTGTCAGTGGCAGAGATGGGAAAACAACAAGGTAATCTTAGGTCAAAGTCCCAAGCTCTAGCCACTAGATCACAATCCCTCTTACACAGTTAAACCTATAGTGTCCCGTGAAGGTCTGTTTTAGAATAATCAATTTACAAAGCCATGCATCACCAGACAACAGACTATCTTAAGGACATATTTTTGTATATTGTACATATAATATATGATAACATTTTATATGATAAAATGAATCATCCTACAAAACACCTTTGGCATTTAAAACAGTAACCTCCATTTCTTCAATCTGTAAACTGAAAACAGAACGGTCAGGCTTTGAGCCTTAATTTAAAAACCAAGACAAGGCTGAGCTACATACATCTTAGGCAGATTGAATTCCAGAAGAGATGCAGAGCATATCAAACTAAAAGCTCTTGTTCCATAAAACTAGTGGACACACCATGTGACAGCCAATAAATTTGCCTTAGCAGATCTAAAAACATGTCTAGGAATGTAAGAAATATGAAGGCCAATGATGTCTGCTGGACCAAACCCATAGAATGGTTTATAATACAGATGGAGATTCAACACAGCATTTGAGCAGCAGCCAATGTAAATTTTGAAAATATGTGAAACGTATCCCTGTCCACCCTTCTCAGTATGTAAACTGGCAGCTGCTTTCTCTGCCAATTGCAGGGTGTGGAAAGCCCTATCAGGCAATCTAGACAATAATTGCAAGAGCCCAATCACAAATAACTGCTCCGGTCTGCCAGGCACAAAAATTAATGCAACCTACTGTAGCAACTCTCCATCAACAGTGGGACGGCGTATTGTAACCAGGAAGCTTAGATGGCTCCAAATAGATCGGTTAAAGTATAAAATAACAACCCCTTTCCTTACTACTGAGCCAGGGACAATGTAATTGCCTTTGAGAAAAATGGCAGATAGGGACAAGGAGTCAGGAAAGGCATTTAGGATTAAGCAGAAACATTATTGCTTTATCTGTGTTAAGCTTGAGAAAATTTGCTGGCAACCGGGACTGGGTAACTGACAGTCATAATGACAACGCTGAGAATGCAGCACTTGTAGTAGCATTAAGAATTCCTGAGGGATTTCGAATGATGAAGCAGTGCTAGCGGCAGAGCTAGGAAATGACATGCAAATGTTATACCGGAAAGGCAATACGGTTACGACTTAACTATTAATTAAACAGACAATCGACAGACAGAAAGAAAAATAGTGGGGAGGAGAAGGGAATGGGGAAAGGGATTCAATAACATTTAACTGAACACGGTCCACATGTCAAATTCCTAGTGCAACACATGGAGGAATATCTAGTGATGAGTTTTATCGTAAGAAATAAACCTTGTCACTTAAAATGTGCTTTCTTGTGCTCACTGAACTGGGGATTAGATATTTAACTCTTGTTCTCAGGGTTGACGTGATCACCAACATTTGGGAGCAATTTGTCCCCAGCGCAATACTAGTGGGAACCTAAAGGTTTTCTGCCTTGCTCTGGAGCATGGATCATCTGTTCGAATCAGATGGTCCGTATTTCCTGTAAGGCAGTCATTGGTGGAACTCTGAGCTGGTCTACACTGGAACAGGAGATGTAATTTCCAGCTTGGGCAGACATATTTGCATTGATCAAGTTAGCACACTAAAAATACCAGCGTCGCTGCTGCTGCTTGCGCCTCGGATACGTACCTAGGGATTCAGATGGAACGGTACATGGGGTGACTAGCCTATCTGGCTGCCCATGCTGCTACAGCTACACTGCAATTGTTAGTGCGCTAGCTCAATCAAAGCCAGCACAGGGATGTCTACCCGTGCTGGAAATTACACCTCTAGTGCCAGTGTGGACACAAGTGCCGACTCGGTGGGTACTCTGGGGCTCAAGCACCCACAGAAAAAAAACTAGAGGGTGCTCAGTACCCACCAGCCACAGGTTTCATGGGGCAGCCGATCAGTTGTTTGGAGGCTAGTAGGATGGACTCAGGGGAGGGCGGAGAGCAGTGGGTGAGCAGGGGTCTCGGGGGAGAGGACGGAGCAGGGGTGGGAAGAGGCAGCCTGAGGACGGGGCCTCAGGGGAGGAGCAGAAATGGGAAGAGGCGGAGCGAGGGCGGGGCCTCAGGGGAGGAGCAGGAGTGGGAAGAGGTGGAATGAGGGGTGGGTCTCGGGAGAAGAGGCAGAGTGGGGGCGGGGCCCTCAGGACAGAGGAGGGGTGGAGCATCTACCCAGAAAAATAAAAGTCAGCGCCTGAGAGCGTGGACATACTCTTTGTCTTTGCAATCTTCTACTATAACTAGTTGACATAGTCCGATGCTTTCTAATGGTGAGACTATCTTCACTATGACAACTAATTATAGGGAGATGAGTTGGGTGAAGCAGTATCTCTTTTTGGACCAACTTCTGCTGGTGGATGGTGCAAACTTTCAGGTCTACACAGAGCTTTTCTTCAGGTCTGTGTAGCTCGAAAGCTTGTTCCTTCCATAAACAGGAGTTGGTTCAATATAAAGATATTATGTCACCTGCCTTGTCTCTCTCACATCCTGGGACCCACAAAGCTACAACAATTCTGCAAACAACTATGGAACCTTCTGCCAGTGACATGGCTGGCTAATATTCACTACCTAAATAACCATTTGCTCTCCCTCTGGCTTAGCCATCACCAGTGATCATTACTAAGGCTACGTTTATGTCACGGAATCCCTGACTTCCAGAGACCTCTGTGACATTTTCTGCTTCAGCCTCTGGGGCCAGGGGACTGGAGCTGGCAGCCAGTGGGGCAGGGTTCCAGCGACAGATGACAGCCTCCTCATGGGGGCCCTTCTCAGGTTCTAGTGACGGGTGTGGGGGGAAACCCCACAGCTCCCAGCCACCACGGTAGTGGGGGGAAACCATGGAGCTGCAGCAACAAAAGGCACAGACAGGTGACAGCTTCCGTGAATTTTTGTTCATTGCCCATGACCTGTCTGTGACTTTTACTAAAAATAACCATGACAAAATCTTAGCCTTCATCATCATTACCAACATACCTGTTATTGGCTACTGGTAGTGCAATTTCAAACTTGGCCAGAAACTGGAAATACTGTTCTTCTGTTTGTTCAGTAAACCCCGTCCCAACTAACAACATCCTGAAATCCTCCGCTTTGATTAATCCGTTCTTAGCAACAGACTTTGAGCTCTTAATATTAAATATTCTCTGAAGACATTCTGATAACCAGACTGGATCAAGGAAATAGAGGTTTCTCAGTCCATGGCTGGTGTCTGGGAAATGCAGCAACGTTCCTGTTTCTATAAGGAAACTGATGGCTGTAAAAAAAAAAAACAGAAGAGCAAGATACCAGTGTTATGAAACCATACTACAGACAGCAGATTAGAAGAAAGCCTTGATCACTTCATCCAGACAATGAATAGACCAGAAACATGCCAGGATGTAGTCAACAACCAGCATATAGCATTTACATGCAGAGGCTACAGCTAACTAGATCTCATTTCTTACAACACAGCTGCAAATACATCTTTATTGTCGGCAAGATGCAAGCTTTCAGGCTACACCAAACTCTTCTTCAGGTCTCTGCCCCACCGCAACTCAGACCCTGATCCTGCCGTTTGCACGGATGCAGAGTTCCCATTGGTGGGAGTACTGCTTGGGTGAGGATTGCAGGACTGGTCCCTCATACTTGAAACTCAAGACAGTTTTAATAAAATACGTCAATATTCATTTCTGCGGGACTGGTTGAGACCGTGTCACAGCATGTGGGCAACAAAGAGATGGTACTTAAAACTAGCAGCACGCACAATACTATTCTAGACTGGCAGCAGAATGGTTGTCACTTGGAGAGGACTGCCCTTTTTAATGACAGTAGATGGAATATGACTAGATTTTAGGGCCCTGGAGACACTGATTTCACTACCCAGGATTATTACCAATCACCTGAATACAGATCTGCACAGATTCTGAATCTTTTACAGTAACAATCTGAACAGCAGCTACTTTCATTCTCATAATATTTGTAAATCCCAATGAACGTTAACTTTGAAACAATTAGTGGGCTCCCCAGACATACCAGCTTGTAAGTCCTCATAGTCTTTGATATCATTTCCAGGGGTTTGCTCTACGATTTGCTCTATTTGTTTGTCTGTCAGATACTGCACATCATCATTTTGACTCCTTTTCTGTTGTTCTGCTAGGACGGCTTCTTGGAGACTAAGGTAACTTCTTGGTATCTGTAAATCACATCAGAAAAATAGCACAACCAATTCCAAACAACAATCACGCTACCCAGCAGTTGGGTTCAAAGACAGGTTTGAGAAGCAAGCTTATGAATTTGTTTGTTTTCCAAAATCAAATACACTTGCAATATTCGTGTTTGCTTTTTTGTTGTTAGTTTATGGCTGCTGATACACTGTATATATTTCCTATAGCTATAACCAAAAAACAAACATAAAAACATAAAACAAAACAAAAAATAACCCAGGTTCGCTACGATTCTCATTAGAAAAAACAAAACAAAACAAAAAAACCACTCACCAATCTCGCTGCAAGCATCTGCGAGCAAATAGAGCTGCCGACGTCCTTCATGTTGCAAGTGACTTGAAATATCAGCTGGCGGAGCCCATCAAGGCCTTCTAGGGTCCTACATGAGAGCTCACTGCAAATGAAAACCAGGGGGAAGGATTATGAGCCATTAATACAGGTTATGATCCTTCCTTTAGGGTCTGTCTACACTGCAATTAAACACCTGCAACTGGCCCATGTCCACTGACTCAGGCTCAGGCGATGGGATTGTAAAATTGATGTCTAGATGTTTGAGCCCAGGGACCCTGAGAGACAGGAGGGTCCCAGAGCCGGGGCTTCAGGCCAAACCTGAACTTCTACACAGCAATTTTACAGCCCCACAGCCCAAGCGCAAGTCAGCTGACACGGTCCAGCTGCAGATGTTTAATTACAGTGTAGATGGACTCTTAATGTCACTATGTCTTTAGCTGTTATTTGGAACTTCTAATTTCCGGTGCTGGAATAAATGGGGTGGGATGGAGGCAGGGTGCTCTCAATGAGGGTCCGTGGCTTTGGGAAAAAATACCAAGAAATGTGAGAAAAAGACACATTGGTTCAGAACTTGGCCCTCCCAGTGCCATGTGCTGTGCATTGTTCAGGGACACAGAGCTCCCTCCCTCGGGGGAATGCCACGGTGGTACAAAGCCAATGTATCCAGCTCTCTATCATCCACTCTCCTCCCCCTGCATAGGCAATGCTCTGGGATGAGCCGGGAGTATGAGATGTCAGCAGTCCAGAGGCGACCGTTCTTGTCCAACTGGTTCGGCCAGCCTCAGGTTCAGGGAGGCAGAATGGCGGCTCACAGCTGCCTTTCCCCCACCCTAGGTCCGGCACAAAATGCAGCTGGCTGGACCTCCTTTATGCTGAGTCCCTACAAGCTGGCCTTCTCCATTCTCTTACAGCTAGGAAATGCCTGTCTCCATATCATGCTATTCCTGGCCTCCTTGTTTGCTGCACAGGAGCACTCCTCTTCTGCTTCTCCCCATAAAGACTCTTTCTTACCGATTCCACATGTGGTGGGGAGGGAGGGAGGGAGGGAGGGAGGGAGGGAAGGGGAAGAAATTTGTTTTAAAGGAGTATCCTGTATTTTAAACCCTGGCCATTGAGTGGTGGGGGGCAGGAGGATGGGGGGAAGTATGCGCTCACACAGCCGGGAGCTGAATGAATGGCCGATAAGAGTGCTTTTGTCTCACGCGCACAAAGGCATTCGGCAACTACTCTGGCTGTCCCCCAGTAGTGCTCTGGGGAGCCACGTTCCTGCCAGCTCCAGGTGAATGATGGTGAATGAATGAAATTGTTTGGGGTTGGGGTGGGGGTTGCGGGAAGGAAGTGGTCATAGTGTCTCCAGCTGAGAGGAAATGAATGAGGAAAGCTGGACAGGAGTCTGGAGGCAGACAGGAGCTGAGAGCAGACTGTGCTGCGGAGAGTTTGAGCAAGAATATTAATGAGAGTTCAGGGTCAGGGTGAAGGGAGTTCCCTTTAGAGAGAGAGAGGTCCGGGCGGGCTGCTTTGCTGGGGCAAGAGAGCGGCTGTAATGAGAGTGAGTAGGAAATGATGGTACCATGGTAAAGTGCAGCACCATTAAATTCAGTGATATGCTGCTAGTGCAGCCAGCACCGTATGCAGGGTAGGCCCAGGTAAAAGCTGGACTCACAAGTGTGTGTCCTGGACCTAGTTTCAGAGCAGGTAGGAAATACAAGGCCTATTGCACACGGATAAAAGGAGCCGCTCTGAGAGTGTGAACGCTCTGCCTGGGTGGGAGCTAGGCCATACACCAAGCATCAGGTGGTTTTCCTGACTTCGGGGCGGATACAGGAGGCTGGGAAGCTCAATGCAGTGTCTGTTTACCAGATGCAGAATGTCACAGCAGAGCGCTTCACACTGACAGTGTGTGCAGAGTGCGAGCAGCTGGTGCAGCAGCATACCCCATTTCCCAGCTATGGGAATTGAACATCAGCTACTGGGCCTAGTCAACTGTTCCCACCAGAGATATCAGGAATTTCCAGCTGTTAGGGGTCAGTGACAAGTTGCTACTGTATCACCACAGTGCTCAGCAATCGCACATGGCTTGGACCCTGGGAAATGTAAGTCATCTATTCAATTTCCCTGCCCAAGGATTCTGTGTTCCTCAAGTGCACTCTCTCACCAGGCAGACGTGAGAGAGCTGGGTTGAACTCCATGACCTGATTATATATGAGCAGTCGACGACTCTTTGGCCTTTCTAAAATAAAAAATGATGTAGACTGTAAGCCATTGGGGCAGGAGCCAGCTTTTTGTTCTGGGTTTGTACAGCACCTAGCACAATGGGGTCCTGGTCCAGGACCAGGAATCCTAGTTGCTACGAGAATGCAACTAATATGTAATCATAGTGTTGTAAAGTTATAAAGGCATTTATCTTGCAAATATTGCAAATCCCATCAATCTATTGCTAATTGGCAGTAATAATGCTTAGATCTTATAGAAAGTTGCCATCTTTATCTTTAAAGTGTTTGCAACATTAATCACTCAATGGATACAACTCCCCTGTGAGTTAGTTAATAAACTTTATCCTTATTTTACTTAGAGGGAAAATGAGGGGCAATGAAGGCAGTGTAAGTGATTTGCCCAAGGTCACAGCTGTGATTAGAACTCAGTTCCTGCCTCTGAGACCACTATAGCATGCCATACTTCTCTCTTTAATTATACCAGAAAAAATCCAAAATACAAATGAAGTACAAAGCTAATGAGTTTTTAGATCTATTGTTGGCAAGGAAACAAAATATTTACAAAAGCTACTTACATTTAGGGGCCATAAAGTATAACCCATTGGTTGAGACACAGCGATATTTAGGGATATTGTACTTACTGTAAGTGCTTGAATGTGATATCTGGAAAGCCAGTAGCTCTTGATCCAGAAGGAGAGCGACAAAGAGCCAGGACATATGCTCTAAGAGTTGCTATCCTCTCAACGCGAAATTTAGTTTCAATAAGGTCAAGGTGTGTTCCTACCACTAACACGACAGAATTTGGGGCTTTGGCCTGAAAGGAAAAAAATGGACCCTGATTTGCACCCAGGCTATGTACTGTACGGAACTGACAAGTGATCAGATGTCAAGGAATACATTTCACCAAACTCAATGGGATCACGTCTGAACCTAACCCCTGGTTAGGGGGTTACAAACAACTTTGGGGAAATTCAGATCCAGAATCAAACTGTGTTGCTAGCCCCATTCTCAGGGTACGCCCACACTACACTTATGGGTATCTGCTGCCAAGCAGAAATACCAGAGCTGCCTTTTCTCTAGCTAGCTCAGGTATCAGAGCAGTGAAGCTACAACAGTACATTCTTCAGCACAGGCGTTAGAAGCCCCCAGGAATTCTGGGTAATTATGTGCGTGCCGCAACCGTTTCACTGCTCTGGTACCCGAACTAGCTCGATTAACGCTAACTTGGAAGTGTCTACACAAGCTAGTGTCACACCCCATGGTTCCAGTGTAACCAGACTCTCTGTTCTGGTATTAACTCAATCTCCAGATCCAAACACCACTGAACACTGAATCTCAGCCCTATCTTTATGCATTGGAATGGAATTCAGCCATAGAGAGCACTGGAGACCTACATATCTGCACTAAAAAAATGTTAAAACAGAACATCTCTGGGCCAGAAGACTAGAATAAATGCGACTAACCAGCACAAGATAGAAACTGCTTAGAAATCCCCCTCAACCCAAACTGACTAGGCACTAATGAGTATTTGCCGCTTTGGCTTAGTCTGAATTTACGAATCAGCTTTTGTTTCACTCTCCGATGTGCATAGGTGATGAATTTAAACCATTAAGTGTAGTGACCTATCTATGGTACAATGGCAATTTATATCCCAAGAACAACATAACATTCACAGATAGCTGAGCTTATAAGAGAGGTTCTAAATGAGTGTAAAACATCCCCACTGACGGACAGAAATGCTACTAAAAGAATCCCACAACCCAAAGTGACTTCTTACCTCAATGTTCAGCAACCAGAACTGAAGGTTTGCAACAGCTTCTTCCCCTAGTGCCAAGTTCCATACAACTACATACAATGCTTTGTCCGTGAAGAAACACTGATTGACTGTCGACATGCTTGCTGGGCCCCCGATATCCCAGACATTGAATTGCACTGAATCAATCTACTTAGACAAAGAGAAGTGGTCAAATAAAACAGCTACAGTACGTCACGGGGCGATAACAGCTGACGTCTAAACCGAGGCCTGGGTGTCTGCATAATGTATGACATTAGAACGGTATCGATGTTGCAATTGTGCCTCAAGGAAATCAAAATCCACAAGCAATTATTAAATGTGGCTGCCACTTCCACGCAGGAAATCAGAACTAATCACTTGCTGCTAAGACTATAGTGGCACCGTTGATACTGGTAAGTCTCCAGCTAATGCTCCAGCATGAACAAAAGACTGATTCTGAGCCATGTAATTCACTGGCTCAGGAATAGGAACTGTTTCCATACTTGATTGTGGCATATTTGATAGACTTGCTAAAGCTAGTTAGCCCAAAGTGCATCAGAGAGACCTGGGGTAGAGGGAAGCCCCCTGCAGAAACCATTTTCATTCCGCAGACGGTATGTCTACACCTTGAGCTGGAGGGGAAAACCCTGGTCGAGCTACTGAGCCAAAAACAGAGCAGCTGTAGCAGCACAAGCAGCAGCAGGGCCTAGCTGCCTTGAGTACAATCCTGTCCAAGATGCTAGGCACATACGTGGGCGACAAGCCCCTCCTACCACTGCTGCTACATTTCTATTTTTAGCACGCTAGCTTGATCAGAGCTAGCACAGGTATGTCTCGAGCTGGTGTGAATACACCTCCAGCTCGAAATGTAGACGTACCCTTAGTCCCGATTCCCATCAAGGCTGAGTTTACATTGAAGAAGGGCAGGATCTGTCTAGATACTTTGGCGTTCAAAGCTTCTCATGCCACTGATTAACACCTGCTGGATGTCATTAGAAACCCTGATGCCAGCTGCAGTGTAATGCCAGAGGTGGGGCCAAAAGAGCACTCTCAAATCCAGACTCCTGTGAATTTGATAGGAAGTACTGGATATGACTCTGCCCCCTACAGCTTGGGTTCTATCTATGGTGCTTATAAACCCCCATCAGTGTAGTATCTCAGTATCTTTTGTGTATTTGTCCGTACACGCCAGGGGCAATGGATTCTTCCTAAAAGTGGGGGGCCCTGAGGCCCCGCCCCCTCTGTGGCCCACATCTGCCGCTCCTCTTCCCCCTGAAGCCCCGTCCAAGGCAGAAGCCAGAGCCGGGCCAGGGAGTCTGGGCCCCTCCACTGCGCCAGGGTGTGGGAGCCCGAGAACAGCCCTGTGTTCCCGCCCCTTGTGATGCATCTGAAGGAGAAGGCTCATTTCTACTGTCCTGGGTGGAATTCAGTGTTAGTAAGAGCAGAGTCTTATGGCTAGACAGGGCCTGATACTGACCTCATATTGGTGTAAATCAAGAATGATTCCACTCAAAATAACAGTCACACCATTGTAAGTGAGGTAGGAACCAGACCCATTGTTTACAGGATTCTAGTCCTTTGCAGATCAGTCAATAACTTTGTCAGAATATTAAATTCCACTTTAAAGGCCTAAGACCTCAAACTGGATTTTCCTGATCAGTGAAGTGTTGTCTGCAGGCTGCATTCTGCAGAAATGCAGGAGACAGCTTGGTTAATTGAATGGTGCTCCACCGATGCTAATTCTTGAAAGATTTGTATCTCCAGGGCTCTCTGTTCAACATACAAACATCGCCATGTTCTTTCACTGGGCTGTGACTCACTGCACCCAACTTAGAAAGAATGGAAAAGAACACCCTAGCCTTAAGGAAAAGTTCCATGGGACCAAATAGAAAATGTTTACATTTCTATAGCTGATTTGAGCCCTACAGAATTCATCCCTGCTTTTCAATTCTATAAGTTAGTTCAACTAGCCCATAAAAGATCATTCTCCATTAAATTCCATAGGATTGTACAGTAAATTCTGTTATGTTTCTATAGGATCCTACTGGTCTCATCCCAATTAAACTCTATAGGGTTTTATCATAAGGACTGGCAGAAATGTCTTTCCCTTTTCCACCAATCTAAAAAATGTTTTGCAGCATCTGTTTTCTATTGGAAATTTTCTTTTTAAACTGTTCCCCCTTTTCGCCACAGGAGCTTGCCTCACAGAGCCTGATTTAATCTTTCATATGGTAAGCATCTATTTAAAAAATGGCATATGGTTTGCCAAAAATGGGGCGGGATCAGTGTCTTGAAACAAACAGTTTAGGGGAAAAAAGCTCTTGGCCAGCTGAAGATTTGAACACAGTTGTTCTGCTGCAGTCCTGAAAGTGGTGCTACAGCCACTGGTTATAAGCAATATTTGGTTTCACCATGCTCTCTCTGCTCAAGAGTGTACATTCTTCTCAATGCATTACCTAGGAAAGCAGTATCTTATGTCTATGACCACTCATTTCTCTTCCAAATCCTTATTTTCCACTTGGAAGCTGGCAAATAGGCCATTGATTTCAATCAGTTCCTTGAGTCAGATTTTCAAAGGTAACTAGCTACCTAAGATGCAGACAGGCACCTAATGGGATTTTCAAAAGTGCCTACATGGATTAAGTTCCTAATGCCCACTGAAATCAAAGGCAGTTAGATGACTCTCCTTAGATTCACTTGATTTCAAGGGGAGTTAGGAGCCCACATACCTTTGTGGATCTGGACTTAGTGCCCAGAAAAAAAATGATGAAGGGTTGTCAGAACTGGGCATGTTTAATAGAAAGGGAAGATGTGAGAAATGACTAGTGATAAACACAGGCAGTGCTTAATTTGTGCCAGGGCTTGCCAGAGCTGAGCCCCGGCAACTCTAGGCATGGCAGTTCATAGCCCCGGCACCTCCGGGCTTCCTGCATCAGTTATGAATGTAAAAAAATTGCTTGTGCCCTGCTATGTCTTTCATTACAAATTAAGCACTGAATAAAGGAGGTTTTAAAGAGGGCAGAGACCACTAAGCAAAGAGCGAACTAGAAGAAAGAGCTTTAGGCTGTACTAACAAAAACATTTTAACTACAGTGTAGGAATGTAGACAACTGGACAATGAAGCAAGCTGCCAAAGGAAATGGTGAGTCACAAGAGTAAATTAACACCATCTACAAGGTCTGATTTAAGGATAATGAAGTCAGTCTAGCACTGTTTTAAGGGCCAGTGGAGATCCTTCCTGCTCCAAACCATTCTACACTAGCGAAGTATCTCTGACCATTATTCACCTTGGCTTTGAGTCCAGCTGGTTTCTGAAGCTCCCATTTTGTTGTCCGTATGGTGGCGTCACTGTGCATCATCTGTGGCGCTTTCCCTGTCTGCAAGATCTCTATAAGTGTTGACTTTCCCTGCCGTGGAGGACCGACAATAATCATCTTCATCAGCTTGCATTTCTCTGCTTTGCGCAGCTGTGCCCGCAAGTATGCTAATATTGTTTTAGGGCCTATTGGAAAAAAGGGTGGACATATCCTGTGGTTAGCAATGTGAAAAAGTGCCGCAGGGCCATTTAAAATCTAGTGCAGCAGGCATGCCAGTAGTATAAGTATTTTCACTGCAGTTTCTCTGTTGATCGAAAGGGCTCAGAGAATAAACAAAAGGAACGAAATTCTTAATGGACAGACCTGATCCCACCAAAAGGTCAGCACAGCAAGAGGCTACAGTGAGCCAGTGTAAAGAGAAAAAAAAATACTTTCGTTTTCGCTCTTCAAAAGCTCAAAGGAACATAAAACACTAATACAGCATTGGCATATACTCAGTACATTCTTATACTTTCATGTTTCTACTTAAAACTAGGTTTAGACCACAGCACTTTATTTAAGAAAAAATAGTTTTTTTAAAATAAAAGACTGTGCTGTTTTAATTGGTCCAAAACATGACAGCTTACACAATAATGTTACTCTGCAGTGTTTTGGGCCATTACTGCAAAATACTTGAAAAGGGCTGTCAAAATATTATAAACTATTTACAATCCTATAAAATCCACCACAAAAGTTCTCTGGCATAATATATTGCCAACAAAAGATTGCATTTACAGGTCATTCTTCTGACATAAAAATCTTTTGTAAATGGAACCAATGGTTGGTGTTTCACATTGAGGGTTGAACAGTGGTGCAACCAGAATTTTCCCAAGATGGGGGCCTGGAACCAGAAGAGGTGGAGGAGGCTGCATTAGGAGATGGTTCACAGGGTTCTGATAAACAGGGAGCCAGATGCAAGGTGTCTTGGGAGCCAAAGCCCCAGAAAGAGATGCAGCCCCCACTTCAGGCCATGCTGGTGGCTGACAGATTCAATAGCTGCTTCTTCCCCATCTCCAAGGACTGGCCCTGGGTGAGGGAGATCAACTGGGGTCTCTCAGTCACTCCCCCTGCCACTGAAGAAATCGGAACCAGCCTAGATCTCTTCCTACCTCCCCATCCCTCTCCTCAGAGAAACTGGAACCTCTCCCCATGTCCACTCCTCTTCCACTGGAGAGACCGGAAGACACTGTGTGGTAGCATCCATTGCCAAGGAAGGGCCTGGACCCCTCCCCTGTTGTGTCCTGGGGTTGACTTTGCACTGTGTGGGAAGTTCCCTATGCAATTCCTTTTAACATTCCCTATGCAGATACAGTTCTTTCCTGTTCAAGACGATTAAAAAAAAGTGATTCGGATGACCTGTTTAAAGAGATGAATTTATTAAAATAAGTGGAGAATACAGACTTACCCTCTTTTATGATCTCTGCAGGAATGTTGCTGATATTTAGTTCCTCAATATCCAGCTGCCAAAGATTAGCCAGCTGTCCAAGCTCTGGAGGGAGCTCTCGGATACCAGGATTACTGTTGGAAAAATAAATACATCTACCAACAACCGGGCTTTGTAAGTACGTAGCTACTGTTATGGGCTCCCATATTACACAATTCTCTCTTCACAAAGATCTGCCTCTCTCTTCCATTAACATTTTCATAAGAATACTCAGCACTTCCATAGCGCTTTTCATCTTCAAAGTGCTTTGTAAAATTTAATTAACCCTGTGAGGCAGGTACGTATCATCATCTCCAGTTTATAAATGAGAAAGCTTGAGCAGAATGGTTAAGGCTCAAGGCTACAGAAGGAGACAGTGGAGAGTCAGGATTAGCGTTCAGGTTAGCAGCATCCAGTTCTCTGCTCAGCCCATTAGAACCACTGTCCTTGCTCTAGAGTTTAAAGGTTAAAATCTCCAACCTAATTATACAAATCTATGGGCCCAATCCTATGAGGTGCTGAGTGCCTTCAACTCCCTCTGACTTTACATGTGGTTCATCCCCTCGACTCTAAGGCTACGTCTACATTTGGAGATTGGGCTTGAGCAGGGTCTGGGTCTGGGCCTGGGTGGGGTTGTACTTGGGGGTGGCTAACCCATGCTGCTGCTTGCTGTTGCCCGAGTTACCATGTCTACACTAGTATTTGTAGCCTGCTAGCTCAATGAGAGCTAGCATGAGTCTATCTAACGGAGCTGGGAATCACATCCCCGGCTTGTAGTGTAGATGTAGCCTAAGAGAGAAGTTTGATCGTCAAAGCAGCAGAGTAATAATGTGGCTTTTCATGGCATGTACTTACTTCCCTAAATAAAGCTCTGTTAGACCTTTCAGAAGGCAAATGGATTGTGGGATGGTGTCTAGCTGATTGTCATTTAGATAAAGGACTTCCAGAGAGTCATTCAGGAATGCCGGAAACTCCAAGAAGGGACCTGAAACAACACGAGAGAAAATAAATGCTGAGATGAAAGCAAACATAATATGCCATAAGGCTCTAGACCAATAACCCTTGGTCCTAACATTTCAGTGAGGTCATTAGGTAACTGAATTAGTTACCATGAAGCAACGCATGCAAAGCAAGTGATCACCAACAGAAACAATGGTAATAAAGCATCCAGGCCCAGATTATGGCTTTTACAATCACAGCATTGTTGGATTTTGCCCGTGTGTGGAGGTGCAAATCCCCAGCAGTGAACAGAGATGTTCTACCTGTGGAGCACTTAGGCAGATAGAATGTCTCCACAGTCATTGATGGGAATGTGTCTAGAAGAACATTTAATTTTTCTTTTTTGGTGGAGCAGCATGTGTTCCCTTGTGGTTGGACAGCATCTCCTCTGAGATGCATCACTGTTCGAGCAATGACATCCATGCCCAATCCAGCCCCATAGCTTGCACACAAAGAGCACAAGCACTGGGAAGTTTGTTCCCTGCATTCTCACAAGAGCAGCCAAAATTTGGCCACAATACTGTCTGATAACTACATGTGAATAACTCAACAAGAGTTCAGGGTGAGCAGAGAATCCGGTCAATTTACGCAATTAATCCTTCACAGAGCGGGGAGCCAGCGAGCAGCAGGATCTGCCAATGACTACAGTGGGCAGATGAGACAATGTAGGCCCTCACCACAGGCAACAATAAAACTAAAATTTACTCAAGGGCAGAAGAGTACTGGAGGTACAGAAGAAGCTGCATTGTTCTGGAATGATGCTGCACAAGACTGGCAACCAGTGAATGACAGAATGATATGAGCAAGATTTCAGACACGCTGTATGAAAATGACCATCATTCAATGCTACGCCCCAACAAGAGAATACAATGATGATGATAAGGATACTTTTTATAACATTCTGCAGAACCTCATCAGCAAGTCCCACATGATGATATTTTCATTGTTATGGGTGATAGAAATGCTGGGGGGGGGGGGGGGGGAGAGAAAATCATGACATGACACACAATGGGCATAAGTGAAACCGGCTCACTTAACAGTGAACACTTTCTTGAATTATGTCAACTGAACCATCTTATTGTTAGAAGGATACTCCATCATACACCACCTTAAAACAACGTGGTTCTCACCTGATGGCAAAACTGAGTGATTGGGCAACAAAATGGCAAATGAAATTTAATGTGGATAAATGTAAAGTAATGCACATTGGAAAAAATAACCCCAACTATACGTACAATATGATGGGGGCTAATTTAGCTACAAGAAGTCAGGAAAAATATCTTGGAGTCATCGTGGATAGTTCTCTGAAAATGTCCACGCAGTGTGCAGAGGCGGTCAAAAAAGCAAACAGGATGTTAGGGATCATTAAAAAGGGGATAGAGAATAAGACTGAGAATATATTATTGCCCTTATATAAATCGATGGTATGCCCTCATCTTGAATACTGCGTACAGATGTGGTCTCCTCATCTCAAAAAAGATATACTGGCACTAGAAAAGGTTCAGAAAAGGGCAACTAAAATTATTAAGGGTTTGGAATGGGTCCCATATGAGGAGAGATTAAAGAGGCTAGGACTCTTCAGCTTGGAAAAGAGGGGACTAAGGGGGGATATGATAGAGGTCTATAAAATCATGAGTGATGTGGAGAAAGTGGATAAGGAAAAGTTATTTACTTATTCCCATAATACAAGAACTAGGGGTCATCAAATGAAATTAATAGGCAGCAGGTTTATATCATATCATATCTCATAGAACTGGAAGGGACCCTGAAAGGTCATTGAGTCCAGCCCTCTGCCTTCACTAGCAGGACCAAGTACTGATTTTTGCCCCAGATCCCTAAGTGGCCCCCTCAAGGATTGAACTCATAACCCTGGGTTTTGCAGGGCAATGCTCAAACCACTGAGCTATCCCTCCCCCCTATTTAAAACAAATAAAAGGAAGTTCTTCTTCATGCAGCGCACAGTCAACTTGTGGAACTCCTTACCTGAGGAGGTTGTGACGGCTAGGACTATAACAGTTTAAAAGAGAACTGGATAAATTCATGGTGGTTAAGTTCATTAATGGCTATTAGCCAGGATGGGTAAGGAATGGTGTCCCTAGCCTCTGTCTGTCAGAGGGTGGAGATGGATGGCAGGAGAGAGATCACTTGATCATTGCCTGTTAGGTTCACTCCCTCTGGGGCACCTGGCATTGGCCACTGTTGGTAGACAGGATACTGGGCTAGATGAATCTTTGGTCTGACCCGGTACGGCCTTTCTTATGTTCTTATGCAAAAATCATATGAATAAAGTTCTGATCGTCACCTCAAGACATCCAAGTATACAGAAGGGCATTTGTAGGCAGTGATCATCAACTTTGCATTGCCACAGTGAAAATGAACTTGAAGAAAGTACCAGTAAAGTGAATCACAAGGAAAATTAACGTCTTTAAATTTGATGATGAACACTCCTCAAACAGTCGTGGGTTCAGTTCACTCATTTTTTGACTCATTACGAATTTAATCTTTTTAGTGTTTATTGCTCCTCTTCTGTATGGATGAATGGAACTAATCTAGTTATATAGAGAGACAGATTCAGTCCATCGCGGACACACAGGAGTAACTACCAAAAATAGCAGCAATGCTCCCAATTCATTTCCTAACCCTAGATAGAAAAGAGTGTGCTATGTTAGAACCAGGCTCGAGGGGTTTATGAATTGTAATTATTTATTCATGAATTATGTATGACTTTTCTGGCTTGGGTCTGGATTTGCTGTTAAAATAATTCCCATCCTAAAAATATTTTTGGATGGGTAAACTACACAAATGCAACCACATGCATATGCAAGAAGTTTATTCTGAGTTTTATCAACCTAGTGTACGGAATATCCCTAAATCATCCTCTGTAAATAATTTCCTAGACATAAGTAAACAGTTTACTTGGTAAAATTATATTAAATATAGGGAGCTTTTTGTACAAAACTGATGCATTCTGACTCCTGTCTTCACTAAATGTCCTTTAAACTCCTGGTCACGTCCTCTGGTCTCACCAAGCTGCACTTGGGACAGGAGGAGAAGCTGGGAGACAAAGGTGATTTTACTCCATCTTTGTGGCTGTCCAATCCTGGCGCCAGCCAGGGAGCTGGTTTGGCCCCTGGCCCAAATTTAGTCACACCCCGATACCCACGTATCAAAGGGGACATTCTAGCTAGGGATTGTCAGAGAGCAGTGGCGTTCAGGCCCCACCCCCTTTCACTAGGCCCCACCCCCTTTTCTGGGGGAAGGGGTTGTTATGAAGACTGGGCTGGCTCTGCATTGCTTGGTGATTCTCATTGCACAAGGAATCCCCAAGGGAGCTGGTTAAAACGGCTTTACGTCCCTTTGCACGACCAGAACAGCACAAAGGAGCTATGGCAGAGCTGAAGATCTGGCTCTCTGAATCTGGCATCGTCTTGCTATAACATTCACGTTTCTTATTTCAATGTAATGCACACCAATCCTTTTTGCTGAGACCCTTCCCCATTTGCAGCAGATTGCTGGATTGACATCACCTAGCCCAGACTGACAAATGCACCTCTCTTATCCCCTTGCTCCATGACCTGACACAAGTGCCTTCATCTCTCATTTTCTCTCTCCTTCTCACCTCTTCTTTTCGCATTACTCCACAACAGTGGGCACAGAAGATGGGCATTAACTGGAATAGCAGGAGGATTTGTGGGGGGTGGGATTGGTAGTAAGGCCAGGACAAATCTTTGGCTCAAAGCATCCCTGGGGTTAGTCCTCCATTCACCCCCTGACCCAGCTGTTGTAATAGCTTTACAGAGAGGATATGATGCCCCTGATGCTGACAAACTCTTTAGAACAAAGGTTCAGGGTCATATTCCCACATGTTCTACACTTGGGATTGATGTCACAGCATTTATCTTTCTAGGTAAATCCTGCTATTTCTCTTTTCATTTGTAACTAGTTAAAGAAAATCTTATGCACAACAAAGATTTCTTTTCTTCATATGAACACACACATTACTGCTGGACAGCAGTTCCTACCTCCACCGAGAGGAAGTTTTGCAAGTTTCATGGTTCCATAGAATTTAAGGCCAGAAAGAACCATTAGATCCTCCAGTCTGACCTCCTGTGTATCTATCACAGGCCATTAAATTTCACCCAGCTAAGCCTGTATTGAGTCCAATAACTAGGGTTAGAACAAAGCATTTCAGTCCTCGTGACTCTTGTGTGCCTCAGGCAGAGAACAAGAGAAATCATAAGAACGGCCATACTGGGTCAGACCAAAAGGTCCCTCTAGCCCAGTATCCTGTCTTCTGACAGTGGCCAATGCCAGGTGTCCCAGAGGGAATGAACAGAACAGGTCATCATCAAGTGATCCATCCCCTATGGCCCATTCCCAGCTTCTGGCAAACAGAGGCTAGGGACACTATCCCTGCAAATCTGACCTGGGGGGAAATTCCCTCCTGTCCCCAAATCTAGAGATCAGTTTGACCCTGAGCATGTGAGCAAGACCCAGCAGCCAGGCATCTAGGAAGAGGATTCTCTCTGTGACCTCAGAGCCATGTGTCAGGTGTCCTGTCTCCAGCTGCGGCCAATCCCTGATGCTTCAGAGGAAGGCAAAATTACTCCCAGAATATATCTGGCCAATGGTGCCCCAGGGGAAAAACTCCTTCCTGATCCCTGTAGCTGACCAGCTAAAGCCTTGAAGCATGAGATTTTATTATAGTCTTTGTCTTAATGCAGATTTGCAAGGGTCATGGGTGTGTGAGGGTAATGCTTCTGCTCTGTCCATGACCCATGAAGGAAGGGGAAAAATAGAGGGATTCATTCATAGTGCAGTGAGGTGAGACTATATAGCTAGTGGACTATTCTCATCAGGATGTCTAGGGCAATGTTAACGGTCACCACAAAACCTAAATTTTATTCTGTTCTGTGCAATTCCCCAGGGGCATTGTAAAATCCACAGTCAGGAAGGTACTCCCCCGGGAGAATGCAGCATATAAAAGATCTGAGTGGCCTAAAAAAAAATCAAACAAACAAAAAGAAAAGCAAATGAATCCCACAGAGATTAGGGATCAGTGTGGATATCTTCAAATGGTTTTTTGATCTTTATGGTCACAGATGGTAATCCAGAGAATCTCCCACCAGACCTTTGGCAATCATCAAAGAGGCACAGGGCAAAACCTATTTTGCAAGTTCAGCCACATAGTTGTATTGCCCTTGGGATCACCTAATTATTGGTTCGTTTCCCCATCTCAGTGCACCAAAGGGCACACTAGCTAGAGTGACGAGCTTCTCGAGCACTTCAGTAATTTGGACAAAGAGAGGGACTGATGGTTCAGTGAGAGAAGCAGGTTTCACCCATTAGCCATTTGGGCAAAGGGGATAGACCAGTTCTACAGTAATTTGTACATTAAAAGCATTTCCAATCTTATTTACATGTCACTGCACTAAAAGCTGCAGCTGTGCTTACGCTGACCACTCATCTGCCAGACTCCAAGAGGATCTCTGTACCCTTGGAATTCACTTGGCACAATCCACCATCTCCTTCCCAGGAGAGGAGGTCACCACATACCATACCTGCCTCCGCGCCTGCACGCACTCTGCTTCTTGTGGTAAAAAAGGAAATCCGCTTTGTTTTAAACCCCTCCTCACTCCTGCAGATGAAACAAAACGCACAAAGCGATGCTTGAGAAAGACAAAGCCACACTGGGGGACATTCACATGAGCTCATACTGTTATGGGCCCAACCTGTGGGAGCTCAGCACCGTGTAGGATTTGGGCCTCTGCAAGGCTTCATAATGTCAGAGCACAGCCTTTGCTGGTTCTCATTCCCCATGCAGGTGGAAGAGGGGTCTGAGCCACACAGCTCAGCAGCAGTTCTGAATGCCACCAAAACTCAGAACCGTCTGGACCCAAGGTTTAGCCTATCTCTGGGGCATTATGTTGATTCCATTTGGGAAATGCACACTTGACTTTGTGTTCTCTTTACTGATATCAAGGTTTAGGAGATTGTCAAATAGCAAATTGAACAAGCTGCATAAGAGACTCTGTAGAATAGCCTTTTCCTATTACAGCTAGCACTCCTCTGACATGATGACCCATGAATGCTATTGTGGAGATGGATTGAGACATTTCTAAAGCATTTATACATCCTTGTTTATTGACACTGACCATGCAGACTATTGGCAGGGCAAATCATAATGAATCTAGCAAATCTGCTGGGCATGCACCCAAATGACGTATATGGAAGTTTGATGCGCTTACATTCACTGCTGGAGAAGGGAACATACCTGCAAGTCTGCATATCAAACATCCTTATAATGTTTTCTAAATGGAAAAAATATCACTCCTAATTTTTGTTTTCTTTTCTAAATAGCCAAAGTCATTAGTCTGGCCATGAGCTAATGGCCTGTTACATTTTAATTTAAAAACAAACAAAAAGATTATTAACATTTTTCAAAACACATACCCCCAACAGAAATACGAAAGTTTAAGCCCAGATAAAATGCCTATGGTTAAGATATGCTCCCCACAAATAAGTACTTGCATTGGTAAACCACTCAGAGTGAAGCATGTTCTACATTTTATTACCAGTAATAATTATTCACTCATGAAATAATGTCATGTGCTATATCCAAAGAAACTCTGAGTAATATTTCTTCAATGCCACAGGTGTACAAGACACTTTGGAGATGTAAAAGAAGATGTGGTCCATGCTGTATGGATAACCATATACGATATAGAGGGAATTAATTCAGTGAGTCTGTAAAAGCATCGGCACTTTCTACCACGTGTAAGGAATTGGTTTTGTTATTAATTTTTAATCTTTAGTTTAAATTTTAGCTCTGACACAAACTAAAAGGAACACTTACTTCCCAAGCTGATTCTTAGAAAGGTCCAGTGATTTAAGTTGCTTGCAAGTCCACTTATCTTGAGAAGGCAATGAAACTAACTGATTTCCCAAAAGCTTCAGTGACACCAGTGCCTGAAAGAGGAATAGGCAGCACTTACAAGAAGCAATCCATTAAACAAGCAGAAAGAGGTCTGGTAAGTACAGCTGCTTAAATAACAGGAAAACTAAGAAAGCACTTCTTATTTAACAAAGATACTAGCTTCCTAGCATATAAACATTCCCCTCCTTAACTCTCTCCAATACACACATTTACTGCATCTCCTTGTACAAAACAATGCAGCTTTTAGCCCAACACAATTACTGGCCTATTTGCTGAAAGATTCAACTATAAATTCCAAACGTCAGCTTTGGTATTAATGAAACAGTCCCATGTAGATAAGAGATATGTTTCATATGGACACTATGCCATATGTTTGTCATAGGTGTGGCATATGTGTGTAGATTAAGATATGAGTGGGCCCTCTCCTACTAATTCATATTTCAGACTATATATTCTCTTGTATAAATCCAAAATGCAAAATGTGTGCTACCTATACAGTACAATCTGCATATATTTTTATTACATGTGGTTTAGATTATTAAAAGTAGATTTACATTCCTTTTCACCATTTATACTATTGGTTTACTCTTTACTTGTACTCAGATTGTAGACTGAAGCTGGATAGATAAGTTTCATTTGCTTGTTCTCCTGCATTAAGTAGCACCACGGAGATACGGTAAAATTCCAAATACCACAGAGTTTAAATACAACCTCCCTCCTACAAATTTAATTGACATTTACAAAAAATTGATTTATGCCAGATTTTGTAAACCTCCCCACTCTCCCACTTTGCTTTACAAATAAATTGGAAGCTAAAACCATTCCCTTTAATAAAACAAGAGTAGATTTTCATTGAAGAGATGTTCTCAAAATAGTAAGGTAACAGGACAATACCCAAAGGCACTATAAAGTGCTTTTAAAAGCTGGACAAGACAATAGTACTTGAAATATGTCAGAATTAGATGGAAAATTGGGGATGAGGGGTTCCCCCATGAGAAATTTCAACTTTTAATTAAAAAATGTTTTGGCCTGAAACTGAAATGTTTTTGGTTTTTCAGCAAGTCAATGTTTTCCATGAAAATATTCATTTTGTCAAAGACCCAATTTTCCATAGAAAAACAGTTTTTGACTGAAAATGTAATCGAGTCCTAGTTAATACATCTCCTGATGTGATCTGAGATAAGCAGAATTTTAACCTAGAAATGCCAAATTCTTTTTAGCATAACTCCACTGAAGTTAACGTAATATACCCAAAGTCAATAGAGTTATGCCAGCAGAGAATTTGGCCCTAGGTATTTTAGACAACATTTATGTTCCATATGCCATTAAGGTTTAGTGTAAATGGTGCAGACCACTTACAAGGTTGTGCTGGCATGGTGTGGCAAGTACTTAATCAAGCCACAATAACACTGTCTCATCATCATCACCACAGGTTTCCTGAATCGTGATTGTCCAATGGCAAAGTTTCAGAGGGATGGGGCGCAGTCAGGAGTGAGAAATGGACCATAGTAGGTAACTTCCTTCTCTTTTCTGCCACAACACACAATAGGGGAACTGTCATATCGTTTAAAACAGAGTGGAAAAAGCTACTGTCACTTAATTATGACAGTGGCTGCATGGGTCAACTTGTAAGGGATCTTGAAAACATGACAGGACTGCTTTGCATATGTCCCTCAGAGAAAAGTTCCTGATCTTTCTCCAAGAGTGATCGACTAGAGAAGTGAGCCATGACTTGGAAAAGTACCAGCTTCTTTGGAAAAGGGTAATGGCCTCTACAGCAAAGCTGACAAGGACTCTAGATGTCCCCTGTAGGAACATCTGTGCTGCACAAGGAATCATAGAACATGAGCCAGTTTAGCTTCCTCTTCTCATGCCACATCTGAACAATGACATATCTAAATCATATACTTTACTATGGACTAGATCCTGACTTTATGCCCAGCACTGAGCAAAGGATGAACTACCACATTCCAGCAGCCGCATTATGCCAGAGATGCTCCTCTAAGACACACTTCTTCCTTGCTCCAGGGACTTGGGATAGTAATTTACTGCTGGCCAATGAGCGTGTGCCTGCATGCGGGGTGGCACCAAAGTTCTGCCCATTTTCCACCCCTCACCACCTTCATAAACCTAGAGAGGGTGCAGGTGGGTGAGTAGTACATTTGTTCCAATGCACCCACAACCAAGATGAAGGTTTACTGTTCTTATTTCCTCCGATTCCCTTATGCAGGCATGTAATCACATCACAGTCTAGCTCTGTGTAACTTGGGTGAGTTGGCACTTTTTAATGTTATCTGATTAGGACTAAAGAAACAGAGATGTGAGCTGGAGCTCCCTAGGATGCCCAAGTGCCTGCCAAAGTATGCCAGCTTCTAAATCACACAGCCCAGTGGAGAATTTATCCAACTCCATCTAGATAGGGTGACCATTTTGGGGGACTTTTTCTTATATTGGCTCCTATTACCTTCCCCACCCCCTGTCCCGTTTTTTCACAGTTGCTATCTGGTAACCCTACACTTAGACATGCTGCCCTGGGAACTATCACATCGTGCACAAATCCAGCCTTCCATACACAAAAACTACAGTGTAGGATGAAATGTGACCCTGGAGCACCATCTAGCGTCCAGCATTTGCTGTGTCGACTGAATCCCTCCCATTTGTATTTTTACTATCTTCAGAGAAAAAAAGTGATGTTAGGGTGACCAGGTATCCCGATTTTATAGGGACCATTCCGATTTTGGGGTCTTTTTCTTATATAGGCTCCTATTACCCTCCACCCCCTGTCCTGATTTTTCACATTTGCTGTCTGGTCATCTTACAGGTTAAAGTAAAGTAAAGTAAAAGTGATGTTAAAGCCAATAGCACATAGATTTCACCTTTCGGGAGATGTGCCAGGATAGAGGAAATGAGGAGCAGAAACCATTACAAATATATGTTATGAAAAGGCAACTCGGGAAGAAAATGATCTTCTCTGTTCCTATTAGCAGGAGAAAGCCAGAGGCATCTCTCTAGCATGCTCCTCCTTTCCCCTGTGGGCATTCCACTGGGAACAGGCTAGCTGAGTGGGATTGGGGAGGGAGGTGCAGAATTATTCCCAGTGACATTGTTCTCCCACTAACTTTATGGGGATTTCAAGTGAAATCAGGGCTGATCAGGATGGCTTCTCTTGAATGTGATTTATCTTACACCTTTCTATCAGATGCTTTTCCTGCTACAACTGCTCCCTTGGTGTCCAAGTACACTGACTCAGGCAGACATGGACATATGCTGTCACCACTCAATTTTCCATGCTGGGTAGAGCTGTGAAAATCTTGGCACTTTCACAAACATTTTCCCTGATTTCAACCCACACAAGACTATGCCCCCTGTGCTTCATAATCTGAAATGGAAACTCAGATGAAGCCGCTGAGTTCTGCCTTGTTTCATGTAGAAACCACAAATTCTGAACAAGTTTGGAACAAAACCATGAATCTGTCCTATAAGTGGAAAGAGGCCCTACATTTGCATGAAAGGTTTGTCAAACACAATGAACCTTTCAATGAACGCGGTCTGCCCTTCGAGTTTGTAACTCACCTTAACCCAGGTCTGTTTCATATGCTACCAGGTTTCAAAGCAAATATTTCACACAGCACTAATGTGGACCCAATAAACAATAATACTTCCTGCTTATATAGTGCTTTCTGGGCTAGATTTTGCACTCATAATTATCTGTGGGTGCAATTAAGTACATTGGACGTCTAACTCTGACTTGCAACTACCAAATGGAGGTTGGTTTAAAAAAATGCAATCCTAAAGACACAGAGTTGCAGGTACCAAAACAGCTCCCAAAAGAAACCTAAAGCACATTACAAACGATACACAGGATCATTTGGGACATGACTAAAGCGCACCACCGGGGGAAACGGGGCAGCTATTTAATATTGCATGGAAGCCCTGGACAACAGCTCTGCATAGGGAGCAAAGGAACATTATCCTACTGAACACACAAAGACCCTCTAATCCCTTGTTCATAATCACATACAAACTGCACTTTGTGTTCCTGTCCTGAATAGGTTCTGCTGGAAAAGCTCTAGGAGGGTTTTACACTTACTTCAAGTTGGAAAAGTCCTTGTGGAACTTCATTTAGTGAGTTCTCAGAAAAATCCACTTCTCTGAGGTGATTTTTCCAGAAAACAGCCAGTGTGTCCGGGAGGGACTCCAATGAATTTCTAGATGCTTTACAACATTTCTGGAAGCATGAAAAAAAAAATACTGAGACAATAACAAATTCTAAGACACATACATCTTTAAAGAAACATGCTGATCAATTGTCACGTTTTATACATTAATACATTTGATTCATGCAGCCTTCCTAGGTGTTTTTTTTTTTTAAGTGTAACTACTGCACAACAAGGAATTGCACACATATTGGTCTAAGATCCCATTCCTGCAAGTCTAATTCCAAGCAACCCCCAATAAACTCCAAAAGCATACACTTAATTGATAGGCAAATCCATTTTTAAGTATATGCATTTTAATTGTTACTTTGGAGACTGTCACTTACTCTTCCCCATAAATATACATTTAACCAACAAAACACATTCTTGCACTCATCATTTTTTACCACTATCCATAAAACACTGACATTTATCTCCTCCTGAAATATACAAGGACATTCGGGTATTGATATCTCATAATTTATCCACTGGCTTGATTAAAGTTAATCTTAAGGAAGGCTGTGAGTTTTGTAACATGACCCAGTACATCCTTCAGCTCATATAAGCAGGGTCCAAGCTGTTTGCTTTATCCATGGCAGTGGTACCATTGACCCTACTGGGAATATCCACATGAACAGAGTGAACTGCAGTGGATCTCCAAAAACCCACCCTGAAAATCCAAAAGATAAAATCACCCTGGTATCACCACTGCACTGGGAGACCAGCTTTTCAGCCTAAGAAGCTGGATAGAGTCTTAATGTATCACATCCCATTTCTTTGCACTGTCCTGTGAGTGGAAAGATTTCCTCAGTCTTTTGCTCCCAGCAGAGCAGTTTGACCTACCAAGGGGCAGGCCCAGGGGTCTGGAAACACCTTCAGGTTGTTTTTGGAAACATTGAGGATGGTTAGGGATTTGAAGCAGTAAAGGAACAGTGTGGGGAGCTCCACCAATCTGTTGTCAGAGACATCAAGTTCTTGCAGTTTCCTTAATCCAATCCAATTAGTTGCTAGAAAATACAAAACATCACAAACTTAGTGAAGGGCTGTCACTCAGGGTCTAATCTTGCATGGTTCTCAGTACTTCGTGGGTGTGAGCCAAATCCCAGTGACGTCAGTAGAAAGACTATTGACTTCAATGTGCTTTGGATGAAGACCCCATAGCTTTGCTAAGCACCCAACCACCATTGGCTTTGGTGGGTTAGGGGTCAAAGGAAGCTTGGGTGCCCCTGGCAAGATCAGGCCTGGGAGTGGAAAGTGTAAGGGTAACACTGATCACTGGAACTAACATACCACTTTCCTCATCAAATAACTTTTCCAGATAATTTTTGGTGGCGATGAGTTTTTGAAGTTTTGTGAGATGTAGGAATCCAGAAGGGAGAATACAGAGCCTGTTGATGGACACATCCACCTCAAGTAACCTGCAAGTGAGGAAAAACATCCAACAAAGCATAAATAAAAGCATGAGCATTGAGTAGTGTTGTATAAACACATCTATTTTATCATATTTTTAGCTCCCCTTGGGCAGAGGTATGACATATTCTCGCAAGCCATGACAAAAGCCACACTTTAAAACATGACCATCCTGATAATTAACTTGGAAATAACTGTATTGTAAAGTATGGAGCAGAACTGAGTCTTCGTAGTGAAAAGATGAAACCAAGAAACTCTTCATCTACCCAAGGGACATAGGTTCATTTGTTCTCTTCAGGTTTCAGTCTGTCACACATACACAACTGATTGATCTGAAGCAGCTCTTTGCACTTGCTATCCTTTGATTTAAGAATACAGCACACACACCTTGTGCATATAATTTCATCGGATGACTGGACGCTGGGCAGTTCGGTCAGCTGGTTGTCAGATAGGTTCAATTTCCTGAGGTTTATTAGTCCCCATGGAATCACGGATGGGAGGGAGGCCAGGCAGTTGGCAGACAGATCGAGCTCAGTTATCTGACATGAGATATCAATCAGCCAGTCCAGATCCACCCAAGGCAGCTTGAGATTTGACCAACCCACAGACAGTGCCTGTATGCCAAAGAAAGAACAAAATGCAATTTTAATATGACTCACTCGCCTTATGGTAATAAGCCAGGGCCTGTTACGATACTGACAAATCATCAAGTGAGCTGTAAGTGCTTCACTTTCCATGCAACTAGCTTCTAGGAACTCAGATGACCCAGCTATGAAATAATACATTGATGTCAGAGGCCCTGGTCATGAAGCTGCTCCGTGGGCTCCATCCAACGACCCAGTGCCCAGCCTAAGCAATGGAATAGCTACAGAGCTGCTCCACTGAGGGTGAAGTGGTCTTCCATGAAACCTACACATTCTTCTCTGTTAGAGGCAGGGTAGACACTCAAACCCTGCCCCATCCCATACTGGGCAGGGAGCTGAGCACTGTGCCATCCAGGAGGCACTCAGATGCCTCAGTGATGGACACAGCCTGAGAACCTAGACATGGATACATACTGCAAGTCCTTCTTAAATCCCATGTCCTTCACCTCTTTCCTTGTTTGTGTCTTGAAGCTATACTGGGTCCTTCGCCAGGGGGATCCTTGCGCCTCTGGATGTACAGGCTAGATTTCCTCCAAGTGACACTCTTACAAGGACTAGTTTAGAGTTGTGCCTGTGAAGCAGGTGCAGGATGGCATCCACATCTGAGATGTGGGGCAGAGAGTGTGAAACACTCAAGGAGTGCTGCCTAAGAGCTTGTGGAAAGGAGTCAGTGCAAGCCCATAGGGTAGATATGCTGCACTTGGGTAAAAAAAGGCCTTCAACCAGTGTGGTCAAACTACGGTAAATTACACTAGTGCCGTGGTTCCCAAACTTTAACAACCTGTGAACCCCTTTCACCAAAATGTCAAGTCTCGCGAACCCCCTCCTAAAAATGAATATTTCCAGGGATTTTCTCTTTTACCTGAGTATAAATTATAAAAGCAGTGATCTTGGAAATATAAAATTTGTTTTTATGACATGCTTATTACACACTATTATTAATTATTATTTATCATTACACTATTTTTATTACATTATGAAAATGGCAACACTCTTCCAAGATCTCACTTTTGTAGCTTGTATCACTTTGAATAAGCCTGTTATAAGACAAGGCTCCTATGTTCATCAAGAAGTATCAGATGTGAAACAGCATGAAGGTATCTAAGAAGCCAACTCAAAGAGTTCCTCTTACACAAGCATTCAGGTCGTGAGCAGTTCAGGTAAACAACACACGTTACAGCAAAGCTTAAACTTGTTCTTCATAATAATTTTAAAAACAATACTAGCTGCCTATTTAATTTTAAAAATAGCAAAAAATATCCACCTCCCTTTCCATTTCTTATAAGGAGTCTTGACTTTTAAATCTCTTCAGTGTGATAGATGTGCTTGCTTTGATCTGCTTAGTTCTTGGAAGTCCAGGGGCTCCGGGCTGCTGGTCCCGTGCTGCCCAGGGTTCCTAGGGACAGCTCTGTCCGCCAGTAGGGAATTTTTTCCCCAAGAACCCCCTGTAACGGTTCACGAACCCCAGTTTGGGAACCACTGCACTAGTGCAAGTCACACGTACATGAGAGGTCTGTACCACTGCAGCGACATCGGTCTAGCAACACCAGTCCAAAACTGCCCAGTTTGGACCTGCCCTAAGAGGGAGTTCCCGTAGGAGATTAGCAGCAGTAGAATAAGACTTATTGCTGGTGGGCTGTTTGCTAGAATACATAATATTTTCACATATATCATTCTTCCCTATCAAACCTTGGAACATCACCAGCTCTGAGCCATTTCAGGGAGTGTTTTACAAAGGCATGTCCAGACCAGAGAAAGAATGAGAGCTGCCCTATTGGAAAGAGAATTTGTGAACAGGGAAAATTTGCTCAGGAAGTTAGAAATAAATTGGCAAAATAGCACCATTTATTGTGAGACACAATTTGGGCCGCAACTCCATTACAGATACCACAGAGGTTGTGAGAACAGGACAAAAATAACATTGTATCCTTTGTTCAAAGAGAATCTGAAAGTTGTTAAAGGCTAAAACAAAGTGGAAATCTGAACGAACAGGAACACTTTGGAAATGGGAAAATGTGACCACCTAATGATCATCTCTGCATTGAAAAAATATCACGGGCAAGCCCCAAGCCTCCATGCCCCCCATGGTGGGTGTGTGGCTTGCGATTAATTTTTTTATGTGGGTCAGTGGCCCGTGACAGAAAAAAGGTTCCCCAACCCTGTGCTATATGATATAATGCTAAACCTTAAAAACTGGGTTTAATGGAGTGATTCACGAATGCACCACCAGGAGGCAGCAAGCAACTGATTAGCTGATTTAATTTCCTTTTAAATTCTGAATTTATAGCCCCGTGATTTATTTTTACATTTTATTTTAAATTAAAAGGAAATACAAAGGTGGTTTCCAGGTTGGTCCCAAATGCTTATTTGGTATACAGAATTCCAGATAAAGAAGAGCAAGTGGTGAAGATGCAGAAGAAAGTGGAATTATTATAAATAATTGTGCAGTCTAACAAACAATATATAGGATACACACAGTCCTTTAGACATAAAAACACTTCACAAATTCACTAATGAAACCTCAGAACCTCCCTGCGAAGTAAGAAGGCAATTATTATTATTATCCCCATTATGTATATGGGGAAAATGAGGCACAGAGGGCAAGGGACTTGCCCAAGGCCACACACATCACACTGCTGCGTGGCCATGGCATCTGATACAGGCTGCATCAGTCCGCAGTGAGAAATCAAATTACCCAGGGCATCCAATACAATGGTGAATACAGAGCACTTTGTGCAAAGTACATTTTAGAGCTTTTACAATGACACCAAGTGAATGCAGTTTTCTCACAGAGTCTCTTGTGCCTGTTTATTTAAAGGTCTGTTCATTACAAACTCCAGTGGTTACATTTTATATGTCAGCTGTAAACATTTACTCCCAGTTGAAGCTTGTACCAGCCTAAGAGCAAATTTATTTACAGCATTAGACAAAAACCAGTGGGCACACTTTTGAGTTGTGGAATAAAGCGGGCATAAAACACAGACAGGACTGGCACCCTCCTCCACTGCCATCGTTCCAGAATACAATCAGAAGGTCGCTGCCAATTAGTGCTGGCGCAACAGGGTTGCGGGAGTTAATAAAACTTCAGCTAAATCATCCCCAACATGGGAAAAATTCTTCCATATGAGGAGAGAAAACATGGGCAGATAAACTAGCAGAATTTCTTTCCGGTCAGCACAGATTGCCCCTTTACCAGGAAGAGATGGGGGAAAGATTCAAACCTGTGGGATTCAAGAAGCCTGCCTAAGGCTAGGTCTACACTAGAAGGTTTACCATCATAACTACACCAGCAAAACCTGCTAGTGTAGACACAGCTTATACTAGCAAAAAGTGCTTTGGCCAGTATAGCTTATTCTGATGTTACCCACTATAACTGCGTCTACCCAAAGGCTATTTGCCAGCATGGAAAATTCGCAAATCAATCAATCAATCAAAAATCACACCCCTAACCAACATTACTAGGCTGGTAAAAGTTTCTAGTGTAGATCTGGCCTCAGACAATGTTAAGAGGGGACTAGATCACAGTCTGCAAGTCAGGGCCGGCTCTAGGCACCAGCAAAACAAGCTGGTGCTTGGGGCGGCACATTTTTAGGGGCGGCATGGCTGGCGCTAGAATGCCACCCCTAAAAATGTGCCCCAGCCGCCCTAGCTCACCTCCACTACTGCTGCTCGCGCTTCGCTGCTCGCCCTCCCTCCCAGGTTTGAGAGCCTGGGAGGGAGGGGGAGACTCCGAGTGGCCGCGGCGTGCGCGCTGCTTCTCCCCCTCCCTCCCTCCTAGGCTTGAGAGCCTGGGGGGAGGAGGCAGGGCTGGGGATTTGGTGAAGGGGCGGAGTTGAGGCGGGGCTGGGGGTGGGGTAAGAAAAAAACGGGGGGCGGCCAAAATTGTTTTTGCTTGGGGCGGCAAAAATCCTAGAGCCGGCCCTGCTGCAAGTACCTCCCTGGGGAGAAGATTTCTAATAGTAAAGGGTTCTTTAATTTAGCAGACAAAGGCACAGAGAGATCTGATGGCTGGAAGCTGAAGCTAGACAAATTCAGACTAGAAATAAGTCTGTTACAGTGAGGGGAACTTACAATTGGAACAACTTCCGTAGGGGCTTCTACATCACTTGGAGTCTTTAAATCAAGACTGAATGTTTTTCTAAATGACATGCTCTGGTTCAACCAGAATTTATGGGATTGATGCGCCTAGGACACGCAGTCAAAGATGAGGACCCCCCCACCCCCCACAGGGCTAGGCACACAATGAAAATGTTTCACACATGAGCTTTATGTCGACAATCTAGCATTCATTTTACAGGGAGATGGATATGGAAATATTCTCAGGGTTTCCCCAACCACCCCACTCCAAATTGCTGTGGATGTGTGGGATCCATGATGGCTCCAGGGGAGCTGTGAACTAAAGGTTTTACATATTTTAAGCATCCAAAGTTCATTGCTGTCAGTGGAATGATTTCCAGTGACTTCAGCGGGCTGCAGATCCCAGAGAACAGTGAAAATATTTCGAGGCAACAATCCACTAACTACGATGTCTCTTAAGCGTCATTGTGATGAGCTGCTTGCCAGTGGATCCAAGGACTAAATATTAGCACCAAAAACCCAATAATAAGGTTTTTAAAAAAAACAAATTGTAAAACCCCCAAAAAATCAATTATGAAAGACAATTTGAATTCCTGATTTAAACCCACAAAAATACGGAAATCCAGAGTTACAGCCAAAACACTGGGCTATTGTTCCATCCAAAATTCTATGCTTAGGAACTGCAGCCACTTATGGGACAGATATTATGCAGTGCTCTGACATTCTTGCAGTGTTGGGAATCAAGTGCCAGGTGTTAGCCAGCGTGGTTGTTTAGTTTCCACTCTAGGGGAGGAAGGATGGGTTAGTTAAGGTTGTGAACAGGGACCCCAGAGACCTAGATTCTGTCCCTGCTCTACTGCAGACAACTTGTGTGGCCTTGGACTAGGCTCTATACCTCATTTCCCTATCTGCAAAATGGGGATAACAGCACGTTGCTACTTCACAAGGATGTTGGGAGGAGAAATACATAAGGACAGCGCAAGCAGGGGAGGGGAAGGAGTCCAATGGGGCCCAGCTGGAGCCATTCCAACCCCAGAACTTTACAGGAGAGCCTTCCACCCTTTGGAGGCACGAGGGCCCATGTGGTAGCCCCCTCTCCTCAGTCACGTGGGTTTTTGAAAAGAAAGGGCAGAGAGAAACCAGACGGAGACTGACCCGGGCACAGCAACTGCAGAAAGCTGTTCAAACAGGGCTGATGGACACTGATGGTGTTGTCCGACTTTCTTCTACAGACCTCACTCTGAACATTCTCCCTGATTGGCTGTTTGCTCCAGCCCCTCCCTCTCTCTGTCTCTCCATTGAGCTAATCCCCTTCTAACACAACGCCACTGAGAGGACTCAAACAACAAAAGCAACAAATCATGGCGCTGACACTACCTTTGCTGCCATCACATTGCTCATGCTGCTTCTGTGTTCTCTCCCCTTCCTGTGCCCTTTGTCTATCTTTCTCTTTAGATTGTAAAGAACTAGGGACGGCCTGTGCTTACGTTTGTACAGGGCCTAGCACAAGGGGGCCCATTCTCAGTCGGACCCTAGGCACTACCATAAGCATAACAAATAATAATTGATAGAATTACCATGCTTCTGTGGGTGCAAGTAAGACCATGCGTCTCAACTGCCTCTCATTTGTGTCTCACCCTTTTATTACTGTGTATCATTTACAAAGAAAATGCAGAGTCATGATCCTGAGGTTATTTAATGCTATAGAAATCTATCACTGTAGCACTCAGGCTGACTTCCAAAGCCACTTTAGGGATTAAGACCCAAATTCCCATTCAAATTAATGGGAATTGGGCATCCAAATCCCCTAGGCATCTTGAAAATCTTGGCATTAAGCTTTTTGCACTGACTTGTCCTTCTGATTTTGGATCTTGGACTCACAGCGCTCTCATACATGAGCCTTGGAAGCCAGAGGCATGAGTCAAACCTTGCTGTCTGGCTTAAGCATGGTGAGCCAAATGCATCCTTGGTGTAAACACATTAAAGTCAATGGGTTTACAGTGGGGATGAATTTGGCCTTGGATTTTGTGGTTATCTCATAATAAGTTGAAACAAAACTTGGCTGCAATGCCATCAAGAAAGGAGCTTTCTTTCCTAGCTAGCACTTAATGATCTCCTCTAGCTTCGCAGGCAAACCTGTGTCCGTGAATATCACTCCCAGAACCCCAGGGCTTAGAATAAACAAACAAACAGAGTGGCATTGCATTGGGGCATACAACTATTCTGTTATTGGCTCCACAGAGTGCGCCCCATGCTCTCTAGCCCTAATAGACTAACAGTCTCTATACACAGCCTGCCCACGAATGACTTACTGGTTTCAATACCACCAAAGAAGGCGTCTACAGACTCCCTTTACCCTACCATGGTAATCATTTTTCAATCATCTGTCCCCTTCCCAGTCTTGAAAACTAACTGGAACTAGTCAGGAGCGGCCTGCTGCTTCTAAATGGAAGACGTTGGTTACATTATGCATCCACAATCAAAGGGAGGTGTAGGATAATTGGCTGGAGTTTTGCTATTTGTCCTATTCTGTAATTTCCTTTAAATCTTGGCAAGGAGCTGGCTACTTGATTCTGCGGAAGTGTAAAAATCCTTTCTAGCTAAATTAGTTTCTAAAATTCTTTCCTAGTTAAAATTCTTCTGCTGGGTGCGGTGATGCTGATTTACTAATTGCTAACGAGCAAATATTATTTACCAGAAACCTAGGCTGTCTGATAAGCTCTTGTACATGAACCAAGATGTTGCATCATCCACTTCCTTTAACTGGCTTGACTTGGTCTAATAGACTGCCACTCTTGCCATGGAAGGGACAATGTAAGGGTTGTAGGCACAGTGCCAGAGTGACTCTGGAGCATATCCAGTGAAGATTTCTGTATCAGCAATTGAGTAACTGATAGCAGCAATCAGCCCTGTGCATGGTGAAGAAGTCAGAGAAGATTCTCTCTCTCACACACACATCAAAGGGGCTCATTAGGAAAGTGGCAACAGTTTCTTTTGCTCTTTTCCTATTTGTAATGGAAAAAATATTCTTGACACTACGTGCAGCTAGAAGGTTGTATATATATCTGTGCACAGACTACATTCATCTGAATGCCTTGAATCTGTGCCCTGCTAAACTGCACTTTAATGCAGTGTATATTTTGGTGATTGCAACCTGTTCCTATATGAATGGACCATTTCCTCTTTTTATTGTGGCAGTGGTTGGGTGGATTTTTGTATTAGGAAAAAAGAGAAACAGGCTTAAGAAAAGTGAGAAATAGCCTTCATCTTTCTCCCTCTGTAGCGTGACGAGGGGAAAGCAAGTAGTGCTCTGTACAGCATTGCGGCTGTCTGAGAGGTTCCGTAGGTGTAAACCGGTTGTCCTAATACTAAAATATTTTATGCATACTAGGTGAAATTCATGGCTGTGCAAAGGGCCAGCATCCCTTTTGAACACCTAACTGGGATGTTTTCCACCCACTGAAAGCAAAGATGGAGTAATCTCTTTTCTTTTTCTTTTTTGTCCTGGCCTGAGACTAAAAATATTACCACCTGGTATGTCTCACCCAAAGGGAGAGAGTTCATATATGCCTCTAATTCCCATGGAATGCTATGGAGTCTGGGGCCAAATTATCCATTGCCTACCTTAGTGGTTGCTGTTGTCTAGTCCTTGCTTTAATTAGAGGAAAGAAGAAGAGAATGTTTACTTTCCTCCTCCTTCAAGTGGGCACCGGGGGCATATTCGTCCCAGCCCAGATTCAGCAAACCATCTCTAGTCAGGAAAGCACTTAAGCACATAATCAACTTTAAGCGCACATGTAAGCGCTTTCTTGAAGTGCGTCATTCCAATTATTCAAAGACCTGAACTTCGCAAAGACATCAGGCCAATTTCATGCCTGGCAGGAGTCCTTTGATGCCAGGGGATTTACACTAGATGTGAATTTTGGCCCAGTATATCAAAGCTAATTCAAACAGAAAACCTAAAATATTCAACATACAAAAATAAACCATGAGAAACAGGGCCAAGTTTCTGCTAATCGATTCATCATTCAAAACTCCTCTCTTCTTCCCTCTTAAGCAAAGTATTAAGCCATTTATAATAGAGCCTACATTAAATATGTCAGGATGTTCACATGGAAAATAATTCCCTGTACTGCACTTCAGACTTGTATTCTGCGACGTATTCAAGTGGGATATCTACTCGTTTGGAAAGCATCTCTTCTGCACAAGCACCAGTATATTACTTAGTTGTCTCAGCTGCTATTCAGCCACTCCTGGGCTTAATTAATCTCCTTTTATTCATCTGTCATCAAAAGCTAAGAAATAACCTTAGATTCATCCCCACTTTCTTCTACCCACACTTCCTTGGGAGTCTCATATAAAACTATTTTGCTAGCTCCAGACTGTAGTAATGTGCCCTTAACTCTAGAGAAACTCACTTGCTGTTCTTGTGACATATGACATCCAGCCTCTTTCTCACATTACATAATGCAGCCCCTAAATTTACAAGCACCAGTCTCCTGTGAAGCTAGTAGCATATAATCACAGAGTTAAAGTGACAGCTCGGCCGGGAGCCTAAACTTGAGTGTTTTGCACAGGACAATTTATTGCTGCACAGTAAGCTGCGTCCTGTGTAATTCTGCAGTCTGGGAAACCATCACCATCACTTTGGTGACAAGTGATTTGGTGTAATCTGTTAAAAAAACAGCTTCACTGGGGATTTTACTCACTTTATGTCATTCCATTTTGATTGCAGACAAGTATAAATTGGGCCAAGGTACAGGCTAATGAAGTTAAAAAAAGCCAAGGATGAATGCTACATGACTTTACGAGACTTCCAATGGACTGTCAATAATGCATTTACAGTACAATATTTGTACGCATAGAACGATATTTTGCACGTGTGTGCATGTGCAGTTTTTAAGCACATGCAATTCCACAAAGAGTTGTTGGTTTTTTTTGCTCACTATCACCTGTGCATGCAACTGACAGAATTTGCTAAATAAACTCTATTTGTGTACACAAATGGGTGTCCTGTTACCAGTCTGTGCAAGGTTGTATGCACATAAATGGAGTCCTCCCCAACATCACTGATAATTTGGTCCACATAGGTTTTCCATATTTCACAGCTCTTGGGTATTTTAGTGAGGGCTACACAGACATATAATGAATATAAATAAAAATCATAGCTGGGAGTTTCCAAGGAACTTATGGGAGTCAGTGTCTGCGATTTGTACCCTTAAGTTCCTTTGAATATCCTAGCCCCAGTGCTTTATACCTAATATTAAGTTCTAACAGGTGGGTTTGAAAATGTGAAGAAGAATGTACAGTGCGGTTCCTTTCACTGGGCAAACTAAAAACAAGCCCTGAGCTTGCAAGAATCAGTCTCCCCACCAGGCCATATAAAACTGAGGCAATGTCTACATTACGGAACCTATGCTGGCATAGTTATATCAGCATAGCTCTGTAGTGTAGACACAGCCCAGACAGATGGAAGGAATTTTTCTGTCAGTGTAGGAACGCCACGTCCCCAGATGACAGTTAGCTATGCTCATAGACCCCCTCTTCCATCAACAAAGCTGCATCTACGCTGGGGGTTTTGCTGGCATAACTAGGGGGATGTTGGTTTTTCTCTTCGCTGACTGATGTAGCTATGCTGGTATGACTTAAGTGTAGACAAGGCGTGAGTAAGGCAGAATTTAGCGCTCCTGATTAAATTGAGGAGATTCGGTAAATCAAAGGACAACTGGGTAAAATAGAATTGACATGTGTGGATTGAAGTTCCTGTCTTGCACAGCTTTATCTCGAGTAGTGAGAGGGAGCTCTGGCAATCACATGGAGAAGGGAGAAGCGTATAACATTAGAGCCCCTTTATTTATTAGTATTTCAGATCTATATTGTCAGAAGGCTCCATTGTGCTAAGTGCTCGGCAAACATCGACACTGACTCTGCAATGGGATTTGTACAAGCAGAGCTTTTTGCCAGTGTCATCTCCCTCACCCAATTTTCTATGACCTGATGAAGAACGTGACTATGAAAGGCTCAGGGTTATCTATTCATGTTTAGCCTCAGTTATCTAAATGTCAAGGGAGAAGGGGAGTAATTTGAGATAATTTAGGTGCTGGAGTACTGAGAAAACGTTCTATTGATTATCTATATACCTATCTATGTAGCTCCGAAAACAGGTGTTGTAGGACATAACCCAGTTTTGGATAAGAGGGAGCTGTGGATAACTGAAGTTGAAATAATGAAGGGGATAGAACAAGTATGATAATATATAAATATAAATATAATAATACTTTGCATTAACACAGCATCTTTCATCTGAGAATCTCAAAATAATTATCACAGGTGGGGAAAGTGAGGCAGTTAAGTAATCTGCCCGAGTTCATGCTATAAGTCACTGGCTAAGTCATGAATGCCCCTCCCCCCCATCAACCTAAAACTTATTAGCTTCCTATTCAGAGGAACAAAATGACTGCACCCATATACATCCTATCAAAAAACTGCATAAACGACCCGAGCGTGGAAAAGTAAATATGAACCATTTTATTACTGCAGTGACCGCTGGCAGCCTTGACTGACACCTGGGCCCTACTGTGCTAGGCACTGTACATGCACATAGTAAGAGGCTGCCCTGATGTTGTTACAATCTATATAGACAAGACAGACAAAGGGTGAGAGAAAAGAAGCTCTACTGGCCATATTTGATAGATGGGGCACTGAGGCCCACAGAAATTAAGTGACTTGCTCATGGTCACATAGGCAGTCTGTGACAGAGCAAGGAATTGAATGCAGGTTTCTTGAATCCCAATCCAGTGCCTGTACTACAAAACCAACCTTTCCTTTCCCAAACACCATCATAGTTCATGCATAATATTAAAATGACCAAGTGGAAATTACTATATATATATTGTGGTTTGCAAAAGGATATCGTTTAATGGGCCCAATTATTTATGGCTTATACTTCATCATTGACTTGTAAGCCACTTTGTAGCAGACATAATGTCAGGTTGCTCTGTATATGATAGCAAACCACCTCTTAGATAAGATGAAAAAATACCCATTGCACAATATGCAAAGATAAGCATCAATTATTAATATGACGCTTTCTTATATCACCTTCTCAGAAGACAGATAAATGGCTACTTACCGTTTTTGCTGGAGCGCTACCAGGTAGTAAGGCTGTTTCTATGAAATATTTCCTCAGAAGGTGCTTGCTAGAATCGGGACTGTCCATCAGGATGTAAGAACAAAAACAAGCCCCGTTCTGAAGTAAAAACACAGCTATATCTTCATTCCCTTTAAAGAAAAGACAGACTATGTGTCCTCTTGTTTTCAAAAGGACGAAGCCACAAGGAGCCACACCGTAAATGCTATGGAACTAACCCTTTAAAAAAAACACCAGCTTGGGTGTGTAAAAAAGGAACTAAACTAAATAAGCCTGTTTCCTCTACCTATGCTTCTTGCTCCAGTCAAACCTTCAAAACATTGAACAAAGTTAAGTGTATTTGTTTGGCTGCTACTTCATTTTTAGCATCTTGTAAAGATGTATGCGCGGCAGCAGTGTTTTAATATAAATGATATTCATTCCAAATCAGATCTAGATGTCAAAGAATTTATCTGACTGATTGTTTGTTTATGAGGTTCTTGCCTTTTTTTTTTTTAAAAAGAAATTCTAACTAGAAAATGTAAACAGAGAATTTATTATAAAAGAATTACCATCTGGAGGAAGTTCTGAGTCTCCCATGGTTTGAGTTTACTCCATTTTGCGGGGCTCCGCCTTAAATTGGACAAAAGGCTCAGGGCCAAACTGACAATGGTGTCAATCCATAATCACTCCAGATAAGTCAATCCACATTGACACCAACGTGAGAGGGAGCAGAATTTGGCCCATTCTTTAGAAGACATCATCGAAAAAGGGACACGGGTGCGGAATGTGCAATTACGTACCTGCCTTTATAGCTGCATACAGGGGCAATCTCGTAAGAATGGGAAACTCATTCTTCCTCACTGCGCAGCTCCCGGGGTCAGCATTGTAAGTGAGAATTAAGAATTTAACTATCGCCAAGTGTCCCTGCTGGCAGGAGATGGCCAGCATCCAGTTTAGGAGTCGCTGGAAATTACTGGGACCTGTCAGAACGATAAGACATTGGCTTTATTTGCTGCTTTGGATGCGAGATAGTTGATCATTAACAACTTAAAAGGCAGGACATACAGGAAGAGGCCCCAAATGGCCAGGCAGTTGATTATGCTGTTACAGCATCCTTTAGAGGAATCCTAACCTGACGAGATGCACTCTCTTTTGCTTAACTGAGGTGGATGCTAAGTGCTGTCCATTCTGTTCTTCATTTCCCAACAAGCCGAGGGGTAATTCTCATGACATTCACCCAGCAGCGCTGGGGCCCCAGAATAGCCCAGAATAGCAGCAGACCCGCCATGGGGATACGTAGCTGCAGAGCAGGCATTCAGGGAGACTTCACACCATGGCAATGCTAAGCTCTATACCAGCTCTTCACGGGCCAGTGCAGAAGAGAGTTTGGCGGCTGTTTAGCAGGCTGCAATTAGGTGGATCGAGGGTCCATAAATCCCAGCAGGATGACTGAGTCCAGAGGCTGCAGAGCTGACCCACCCTCTGCCAGTGGATGAGGGTTGGTTTCCATCCCCCAAGATAGCTTTTCCTTAGGCTTTGCGCAAGAATGTGCCTGACTTTTGCCTTATATGATTAAATGGCTTTCTGACACAGTCTCTCAGCATACACCCCAGGCATTCCTCATAAACCTTCCCAGACTTACATTTAATATGCACAAACTAACAGTCAGTTTCCATTTATGTTACCAAGTAACATCCTGCATAAAATGTTCACAGCAGGCGTGAGCTGGAGCCCTGCAAGGTCTACACCCTTGAATTTACATGCAACCTCTTCACAATTTCTCAGCTGAAATTACCTCACCCTCTTCACCCTTAGCAACTCCATAACACCACCGAATCTCATATCCTGAAAGCCAGGTGCCAGTTCAACAGTAAGCTACAGACTTGAACATTTTAACTGGGCCATCCCTTCCCAACAAGAGTCATGTCGCAAATCTGCCAGAGTATGACTCCTGGCACGGGATATATAGGTCATTTATTATCATCATGCCCTAGTGCTGATGCAAACATGATATTTTCATGGTAATCAGTCAGGAGTCCTGCATAAAAATCTACTGAAGGTTATAGTGCTTGTAACTCAGGGAAAAAAACCCTGAAAGTGTAAAAGAAATCATTGCAATGTTCTTATTAGTTAACTTCAGAGTCTACAGGGACTTGGTCAGCATCAAACTGATCTAAATTTCCTGTCTTACTAAAATCATCGTTGATGACTGAGACTGAACAGATTTTTTAAAATCTAATTTAATTTTCACTGTTTAATATGGCTTGCTTCCTCCCGTTTCCCCTTCTCAGCTTGGGTCATAAAAATGGTCTGGCCAGTGTGATTTTCTGTTCCAGCGACCCAGCACGATAATGCAATGTCTGCATTGCAAACCTGGTAGGGGGATATTGAAACTCAACCCCCAAACTGTTTTTAATAGAGATGGAAAATTTTCTATTGCTATTTCGCTTTCTAAATGAGCTTTTAATTTTTAAAAATACATCTATCTGTCTTAACAGGTTCATCCTGCTTCCACTGCAGTCAATGGCAAGAAAAACCATTAGCCCTCATGAATGAAGGACCAGGTGTTTAAAATGGACTGCCCTGATGCCTAGAGTATTGCAGTTGCAACCTTGTAGGGCTGCACCAGAACACTGCATCTGCTCTTACACTGGGGTTTGGAGCATTAGCCTTTTCCATCAGCAGTAACTTCACATCATTAAAATAAATAGCATGTTCAAAATAACAAACAACCCTCCCGAAAAGAAAAGCTGAAAAAGCCAACAACAAAAGAGAAGAAAATGTGCTGCTGTCTATGAGCTTGAACCCATGCTCACTCAACAGGCACTGGCTCACGACCCATCTGAACTTTATCACTGCAGAGTGCCAGAACACTTTTTTAAGTGGGATTGTGCTTCCTGAAAATACTCTCTGTTCTCTGCAGGGGCTGGGACATAACTCAGCTGTGACGATTGATGGGAATTAACTGCCAAAAAAGGCTTCTTGTCCAATTTCCAGTTAGCAAACATAGAATATTTTTTCCCAGAAGGGAAGTTGTCTCAAGGCACAAGGGACATCAGATCCTGCCACCCACTTTCCCTTCCCAGAGGAGACACAAAAAAAGTAGTGCTGGTTTGAATCTACAACACAACTGTGCAATCCCATGAGGCTGGTGCAAAAGTGGGGCCGGGGAGGAGGAGAACAAGCAGGTCACCAACAGACAGTGAGACAAAAAAAAAAAAAAAAAACATACCGAGCAAAGAATCCAATAATTCCTTCACAATGTCCTCATGTCCAAAATATGCCGCCACCACAGCCGGATTATCATCATTGGGTTCCGTTGGTAACCCCACCAACGCTTCCTTGAGTAAATACCTCACTGCATGCAGATCTCCATAGGCTGAGGCAATACTCAAAAGTTGGCACTAGTGGAGAAAACACAGCATAATAAAGCAAGGTAATCTCTCCCTCTCACATCTTTTTCTGAGGACTATGAAGTACATAGACTGTGATGACAGGGACCTTTTAGCTACGTAGTTCAATGTCCCCCGTCACTGTAGTACAAGAGCTCTATTCACAAACACTAATGAATTTATCACAACACCCCTGGGAATTATCATCCCCATTTTACAGATGGGAAATTGAGACAGAAAGAGATTAAGAGTCCAGGGTCACAGAGGAAGCATATAGTAAAATCTGGGCCTGAATACAGACCTCCCAAATTTGGTCCTGAATACAGACCACCATTCATTGCCAATTGTAATACTTAGGACTTGATATTACTGTATTACACATGCTATGGCTTTTGGGAAAACCAGTCTCTCATCTGACAAAATCTCTTTTCTGTAAATGCCTTTCTAAATTACCTCACCGACTCCATCTGTTTTCTTTATTGGAACAGTCTACTACAGTGAGTAGATAAGATTTTACATTTTTTGTGTAACCACAGAATGTAAGTTTTCATTCTATATTAAAACAACTCAGTATCTTCCAAAGATAATCAAGGTCTGTGATGTAGACGCTGGAAGAGGCTCAGGGCAGCCAGACACATTGTACATTTCCTTTGAATTGCCTCATATGAAACCTCAACCTTGACCTGAAGGAACTGCCTGCCTGCTCTGTTGTTGGCGTTACGCAATGCCCCTGGAGAGGTCATTGATGGGAACTGAAGCTGAGACCTCTGGATCTAAACGCATGAGCCTCTCCTCTCAAAGCTAAAAGAACCAGCAGCCAGTAGGGTAGGCAAGGTAAAAGTCACACTACTCTTGGCATGAAAGAAGCCAATAGCTTTGTCCAAGTGGCTGCAACAGACCCTTTATCGTCTCCAGTGACATCCAAACAGAAATGGAACAAAAACAAAACTCAAAGCACAAGCCTCTCTTGGGCTAATACAGATTACTAAACCATTTACCCCATAATCTATAATGTATTTTGCCATGAGTGGCCTCATTTTCTGGAATCATGACACACCATGACACTAACCTGCCTCCCCAAACCATTTTTACAAAGTCATTTTTCTGAGTAAAACCATTAACTTTAAACAGTCACTGAAGAACGAATGGTTAATTGACAGTTTCTGAAACGAGGGTGCAAGAATTATTTTTCGTTTCCCTGCAACCAAGCAGATCATCTTGAAATAGCATCTAGAAGTGAAGATTAAATCTTACAGTGCTTACTCAGTCCTCACCCAGGCAAAACTGCGGTAAGGTCCAGTGGCCAGGGCAGTGGACTGGGAGTCGGGAAACTTGGGGTGAAATCCTGACCCCATCAAAGTCAACAGGAGTTTTGTCACTGACTTTACTGGAAACACTGCTCTCCACTGATCTGCTATGTGAGCTTGGATATGCCACTTCACCTACCTGTGCCTGCTCTCTCTCCAAACCATTGGCTCTCTTGTCTATTTAGAAAGTTGAAGGCAGATCTGCCTCTTATTTTGTGCTTGTGCGGTGCCCAGCACAATAAGACTCCAATCTTTTGCGGGTTTCTGGGTAACAGTGTAAGATAAAAGTGAATGGGCCTTTTGCATGAGAAACAACTGCAGATCCAAGCCCAGAGTTGGTAGGTTTCTTTTCCAGTGAGACCTGATGACAGATAACACATACTCTACCTTTTCCACTTGTAGTATGTTCTCCTCACATGAGAGTTTAATCAGCTCTTGGGCCTTATTGGTGTCTCCACTTTTGTAAGCATCCTGAATGCTTCCTATCACAGGGGAGTGACCTACGGAGACGTCGCCAACTGTGGACTGTTTGCCACCCATGTCCACAGTACCTGGGTTAAAAGAAGGAAAGGAAGAAGCATTTACTTATTACTCGTGCAGTAGATTATTTTGTGCATACAGTAAAAAAAAACAACAAAAAAAGAACATCCTAAAAACCGGTGGTGAGACAACTTTCCAATGGGGACATGAAACTGAAAAGGGCAATGACTTCCTTAATCTCTGCTAGAGGGGCTTTCCAACGGGTGGTGCATAAAAGCAGACACACTTGGATTCTGCAGAACAAGTACTTAGGCAAGGTTGCCACCTGGAGTAGTTCTGAGGAACTGAGTGGTCCCTACAGGTAGCAAGACAACTCTGAATTATTATTTAGACTTATTTCTTATTTCATACTAAAGTCTTCTTTCACCATCAGTATAGTCACACTAGATAACAAGCCACTGTCATTCTGTGGCACCTCCTATCAGAGGGACTCACACGATCTTTATAACATTAATTAATTAAGCCTCGCAACACCCATATGAGGGGAGGAAAAATCATCTTCCATTTTCTGGATGGGAAAAATGAGAAACAGAGAGATTAAGCAAGACGCCCACGGTCACACAGGTCCACCTTGGATGAGCCGGGAATAGAAACCAGAGCCCTAAATCCTGTGTTTTAGCCACAAAACCATCCCAGAAAGATTAGATCCATTTTGTCTGAGGCTGTCTGATGGGGTGTATATGCACCACACCCCCAGCTGGGGAGCAAAGGGATTAACTCTTCCCTTTAAAGGTGCATGAGCTGTCAGGACCGGCAGAGAGAGGCCTTCATTAAGAGGCAGCCATAAAGCTGGTGTTGATAGGGAGTGCATTATGGGGCAACGAGTTGGCAAGGCTGCTTTTTCAGCTCATAAAAAAAACAAATTCCAGATAAGTTTATATCTAAAACAATCATGACTAAAAAGTGCCCAAGAGGCAGCAGGAAGGGCACTGGCCAGCGATGTCAGCAGGTCTGGATTCTGTTCCTGGCTCAGTCACTCACCTGGTGTGTGACCTTGGGCTAGTCATTTCACTTCTCTGTGCCTCGGTTTCCTTCCTCATCCTTTGTCTGTTTTGTCTATTCAGGGTGCATACCCTTCGGGCCAGGAACTGTCTTGGACCATGTGTTTGCGCACTGCCTAGCACAATGGGGCCCTGACTTTGGCTGAGGCCTGTAAATGTTACAACACCACCAACAACCACCACCAACAGCAGCAGTTGACTCCATTAAAAATGATATTATGAAAAGCCTGAAAGAATGAAACATAATTATAATGGAAAGAAAATCAGGGGTGCTTCTCACCAGTGAAGAGAGATCTGTTAGTGCTTAAATAAGTTTTTCCTACTAAACCAACACTATAATTCCTTTTACATCTGTCTCAAAGAACCCTTCAAAGCCACCAACAGATCAGTTGTGCGTAGAGTAACCAGTTGTCCCGCTTTTATAGGGACAGTCCCAATATTTGGTGCTTTGTCTTATGTAAGCAATTACTCCCACCCTATCCCAATTTTTCACACTTGCTATCTGGTCACACTAGTTGTACGCCTGGGTTTATTGCATGAGTTAACAAGAAGATCTTTATGAATTTTAGTGTAATGCAGGCAGGAATAAGGATTAAGTCTGGATCAATCTATAGTTGTCAGTACATATCCTTGGATAATGCAGTCTGAATTACCAATACATTCTGACTAACGTTGCTCATTAATTATTTAAATCAAGCTCAAGTCACCGAGACATCTGAGACGACTCCAGAGATTCATGCCATTAAGATAAGCAGGCAACAGTAATCCTTCTCAGGAGCTGCAAAATGTGTGAAGGGCAAACAGCAAGAATTCAAACCAAATGAACGTGATATTAAATGAAACTGGAATGAGCAGCAGCTCTGAATTCATGCAACAGGGACAGCGCCTTGACTGCATTCAGTTTTCACCCCCAATTTGTAGACGTTTTGCTGAATATATAGAAGAACATTTACCATTTACTAATCTCCTGTCCTGATCATTTAAAAATCACTGCACAGCCATAGGTCAGCTATCAGAATACCTATATTTTTCTGTGCTTTTATAAAATAAGTTACTTTTTAAATTGTCTATTTTTATGCATTCATTTCTTTGCTTGTTTTTAAATGGATGTGGAAGCTGATCAATGCAGATAATTCATTAGAAGACAGTGGTTCTCAAAGCCGGTCCGCCGCTTGTTCCGGGAAAGCCCCTGGCGGGCCAGCCGGTTTGTTTACCTGCCGCGTCCGCAGGTAAACCGGCCCGGCCCGCCAGGGGCTTTCCCTGAACAAGTGGCGGATCGGCTTTGAGAACCACTGTTATAAGACACTAGTTCAAACGGTGATAAGATGGTACTTCACTAGCTAGGGAAGTTTAAAGGAAAGTGGGTCTCTAGCCCAGTGAGCTCAGCACCTGCTAAGGTATAACCAAGAAATAACCCATTAGTGCTCCATTTGAACACTCATAACGTGTGGGAAAGATAGGGTTCATAACTGCTTCACTGGGAGACCTGGATCAGCATTCATGTCACACACCCCATTGGTACCTGGCCTGGGCCAGGGAAGCTAAAGATCCAACCAGCGGACCAAATTCAGTCATGATTCCTGGTCACGTGCAACCTGAGGTATATTGTGCATATGCTAAGAAGAATGCTTCACTGAACCTAGCTAACTTCTAGTCTTTGAAATGAAATGAACATTTAAACATCATAACAAGGGCAAAAAGTCGATATTGCATATTACTTAACTCAGTTTTGTAACTGTCATCAAAATGTCTTTCTAAGATCACATTCTGCTTTTCTGCCTAAGGGAAACTGATCTCACTCCTCAAAAGCCTGAGACCCAGTGCTATCATTAGATCATTAGCAACAGAAAAAGCTTGCAACTCAACCAACTTTCAACCAGAAAGAGAGCAAAACTGAGGAGTCACAGGGAGAGAAAAATTCTGCCCTCAAAGTCAATTACCTCCATGTGACCAGACTGAAGTTAATGAGGTTTCACAGATTTAAGTGAGAGTGGGAACCCAGTTCATTCATTCTTGGGGTCTCAAAAGAAAAAATGTCATCTGTTGCATAGCAATGGGTCTGACTGAGTCACACTAATTACCTGATTCACTAATGGCAGCTTGAGAAATCATGTATCCACTTTTGTCATCAATTTTGCACTGGTTTTCTTAAAGCAATGGTAAGACTATTAATAACATTATTTAAGAGATAGGAAATAAAGGGTAAGAAGTGTGTTTATTTGCTTACTTTATATTAAGTATTAAAAGAAAAGAATAATTACCTCTTATTGATCAAAGACGATTTTATTTCTAGAAGTTTTCTGACTGACCTACCTTTAATACCTGCATTTATGTTGCTGGGGAAATTCTTTGCTAAAATATGTTAATTTTGCCATATCATATAATCCATTTTTAAGTCGAACTCCCCATTGAAATCAAGGGTAAATTAAGTTTTGCGTAAGGATTTTATCCTGCAAACTGTTACACATGTGAATAACTTCAACACCTGTGAGCGGGTCTCACTAAATGGGCCAACTCACATGTGTAAAATTACTGAAAGAATGTACTGTGTGGCCAGCTGCTGAAGACAAATGACTCTGAAAATGCCCATAAGGGTTCAATCATGCAAGGTGCTGAGTATTCCGGCCCAGATCCAGTGTTTAGCTCTAAGCATGTACGTCAGTAGCAGGAACTTAACATTAAGCATGTGCTCAAGCCCTTTGCTGAATAGGGGTCTGCATGAGTATAAGATAACGTATAGGGACTAGTGAATTACATTACTATGAATACACCCAAGAAGTTCTGATAATATTGTAAGAGGCCATCAGAATCAAACAAAACAAGGCCCACGGGCTTTCTCTTGCCTATTCATACCCCCATCTCTGATATCTGCCCTATTTGAGACCTCTGAACCCCAGACTCTGTTTGTTCCAATAAGGACAGTAAGCGAACCAAGCATTGTTTTAAAAGGGAAAGTTGTAGGCATTCACTGACTTAACAGTGCTTCGTTCTTTCACAGTTGAACCCACTTTAGATTTCATATTAAAGGAACTAACTTAATTTGATTTCAATATTATTTAAGGCGTCACCACCAATTCAAATTTAGATTATTCAATATCAGGCTTTTACTAAAGTTAAGAGCAGTAGAAATATCTCTGATTTTCTTTTTTAAAAGTATGCAAGGAAACTGTTGTTTATAAACAAACATGACCCCTGCTCTGTTTGCAATCTAAATGTTATGGCACTAACAACCTGGAAGTGAAATTGACAGCATCCTCCAAGAGAAAAAAAATGCAATAAAAAGTAAACAAATGTCATTAATAATGAAAACTATATGGGGATTTTATAATTACATGCAGTTTTATTAACTCTAAGGCCTTGTTAGTAACCTGGATAAGGAAACTGTTTGTTTAAAATATGCCATTTCTAAATTGACAGTGTTCTTTCAATTAAAAAAAGTGACTGTTTGCAGGTAAACTCCACTGCAAACTATCAATATGTCAATGAATGATAGCACAATAAAGGGGCAGACTGTGCAGTTTCATATGGGTCTCTTTACATTCCAAATTATCTACTCACCACAATATATGAGCAATACCTGTCTTTGAGAAGTCACACTATAAAGTTTTAAAAGGCCACAACCCCCTATAACAGATTAGGCAAAACATGTTTGGACACAATAGACATAAATACTTTCATATCAGGATATTTCATTTACCGTAAAACAGACAGGACACAAATGAGATGTTTGATAGAAGATAAAATGGGAGTGGGGAGTTATTCTGTTTCAATAAAGGATTTAAAACAAAACCCCAATTACCCTTGCTTTAAAACTGCTACTAACCTTGTCATACTTTAGGAAGGCGATTCCAAGGATTGGAGCAAATCAAAGATCATTATTTTAAGACCATCTCCCATAAGGTATCAACCTATTCAGTGATGGTCCATTAAGCTATTAATTCCTTGAACTGTTAACCATCTAAACTCTGCTTCAGCAGAAATAGCTTCCAGACAGTCCTTACTGCGGCCACTAGATGTAACGTCTCTTGGCTGGAGAGATGTCTCTTTGTCTGAAGTGACTACCGCATTTTAGCCTTGATGGTAATTTTCATCTCCATGTCCTATTACAGTGAAATTCAACCCTCTGGTTCTTAAGAGCGGATTCAGGGGGTGGGGATGGGGGGGTGGGGAGATAGCAGCTCCAGGGTGACCTCAGACATTAATTCCTTGGCAGCACCAGATGGCTAGTGCTGAGGTTTATCAAATTAATCTTTTGCCATTTTGACTCTTGAACATTGTCACAGAGCAAATTAAAAAAGGAAAAAAGTGATGGGTACTGGCCTTGTTTAAAATGTGCAAAATAGTTCAGACTAAAAATAAATAAATCACCAAACCCAGCACAGATGCTGAAATTCGACAATAATAATCCAAAGACATTTTAATAAGTATTTGTGAAACTTTGAAACAAACTCCAGACCATGCTAATCCTAGCATGCCTCCTGCACCTTCTGTAACAGACCCATGCTCCAATTTATTTCCTGTTTCTATGAAAAGTTTTAAATTAATAATACTAACAATTATTTTGCACTTCTAGGACCCTAATTAAAGCCTACTGCAGTCATTGGAAAGACGCCCATTGCCTTGGGTGGGCTTTGGATCAGTCTCCTTTAGAGAGAACTTCACAATCATTATGGGCCAGGTTCTGCCACCATGACGCACTCATTCGAAGTAGTACTTTACTCCTTGATTCACCCCAAAGTTGCCAGTAGCCAGATGAGGTAACTGAAGCTCTACTTTCTAGAGAGTCTGAGAACAGGTTTCACAAATCCCCTGCCTGCGTCTTTGCGGCTCCCAATTTACTGAACAAAAAACCCCAACAACCCTGAAATCGGTGTTAAATATGCTGGGTTTGCAGAAGGAAAGGGAGACACTGAGTGAAACGCCCCTGTCCCTCTGAACAAAATCACACTAGGAGAAAATTTAGATAGTGCCCCAACCATGCACAGGTGACTGGATTGTTACTCTCCACATTAAACAAGGGGGAGAGGGGGAAGAAGATCTCATTCCATGATGACAAACTACTTTGGGGCATATTCTTTATTTTCTTTAGTAAATTTGTATGGTCAAACCACATGTCCTTCCCCCACTCACCACAGCAAGCCCCAGTTGTGGCAGAACCACCCGCCCCCCTCTATGTGCTAGGGAGCTCACTCCACCTCCAGAAAGGAGTGAGGACAGTGGAGTGACAATGCTGCAGCTCCACCAGCCATGGATTAGGAGGAATAGCCACAGAGGCTGCAACTGAGGCCACAGAGTGGCTCTACTATCTCGCTGTGGTCTTTGAAGGGGATTGTTCCTTCTCCCAGCCCTCAATTCTCTGTGTCCACACAGCCCCATTACTCTATTGTGCGAGGTGCTGTACATTCCAGTGGAAGACATGGTTCCTGCTTTGAGGAGTTTACAATCTAATTTATATGGTTCTTATGATTTAGATGAAATATACAAAGTCCCATCTGTCTGATTTATAATCCTGGTGGCTACATTTTGAATCAATCAGAACCATTACGAAGTCCCTGCTGGGAAACCCATCAGAGACGTTACAATAAATCCATCCAGGAGATAACAAAATGGCCTGGATCTGTTGACGAGCCAAAGTGACAGAACTGGGCAAAGCCCTCCTGATGGTAAAGTGATCTCTCTCTGTGACTAGTGTGATGCAATGTCTGGAGACACAGGCTATGATCACACCAAAGCTTCTCATTCTCCATGCAACCAACATCACGTCACTTCTTCAAGCAAAGAGGAAATCTCTTTTGTGGTGATTCTGAGGGCTTAGCAGCTCAGTTTAATCAAACATCCATTATTTAAACTAATTACAGCAATTCTACACTGAGAGGCCCTGGGTAGGCCAGTGGAAAAGAGGATGTAAAACTGGGCATTATCCACAGCACATAGAATATCAATGTTAATCAATGCCCAATTCCCCTAAAAATGGAGCCGGTAACGATGTAATTAGAGGGCCAAAGATGAAATCTGGAGGACTAGTGCCAGGCTGACTCCAGAGAAAAATCAGACATCGAAGGGGTCTTTTGCTGCTGCTGTTTAATTTAGTATTATTTTAAATTGCTTGAGTGCCAGTACCTTGCATGTCAATGTTTGGCCCGCATAAAGTGTTTGTCACTGAATTAAAAGGACTTTATAAGACAAACTTTGACAAGCGGTAACTACAGTGATGCATAGTGCACCATGATAATGAAAACCATTGGAAATCATCAAAAGCAAAATTGTCTTAATCTGGAAGTGAAATCATTTGTTAAAATTGTAAATCAGGGGTCAGAAACGTTCGCCACATGGCTCGCCAGTGTAAGCACCCTGGCGGGCCGGGCCAGTTTTATTTACCTGCTGACGCGGCAGGTTTGGCCGATCGCGGCCCCCACTGGCCGCGGTTCGCCATCCCGGGCCAATGGGGGCGGCAAGAAGCCGCGGCCAGCACATCGCTCGCCTGCGCCACTTCTGCCGACCCCGGTTGTAAATGAAAATCAGAAAGTGGAAAAAAAAAAAAGGACTCTGGGAAGGAAAATGATTTGGGGTTTTATTCCCTTGAAAAGCTACACCCAGAGATGAATTACAAAAACCTAGCACACCTAGAAAGCTGCAGCTTCAGTTCTACATTTATAGGATATTTTCTGTAATGAATCATCTGCATTTGGATGTATATCTGTGTATACCTTGGATTATGGGAATGAATTACTTTATTCTGGGAGTCTGAGTGAAAATGGGTCAGTTATTCCTTTTGTGCTGGACAATAACAAATTCAAGGGGCCACTTAATCCCACGAAAGGGCAGCAAGTTTAGAGCCAATACAAAGAAATACACTTCAGTGCATCACAACATCAGCATCAACCTCCAACCTGTGTTATAGAAAGTTAAATCACATTCAACAGAGCTGGATAAATTCATGTCTACTAGCTATATTTCTATGCATGGTAAGGGAATATGGGCATTCAAATTTCACACTTAAAGGTGTAACTTCTCCCCTGTGGTCATCAAGAAGGAATGTTTGCCTTATGTATAGCATTGCACCGTTGGCTAGTTGTTCAAGTGCATGGTGGTATTTTGTATGTCTGGGCTACAATGAAAGGCTTATTATCTGGTTTGACAATTCCTATGTAAAATCTCAGCTCACAATACACTCAGACATTCAAATGCACATTTCTCCATATCTCATCCCCAGCTCCCTCAACTCTAGTTATAAACATTGTCCTTTACTGAGAGAGTTAACATGTAACATTGATCCCACATCTTAGGCAAGCTAGCCAAACTGTCGCAAGCAAATGACAGGGAGATGAAAGCAAACATAGATCTGCCCCTTTCTCTTTCTGAATGGGACTCAGGATGACTAAATAAATAATATATGGAGATATACCTATCTCATAGAACTGGAAGGGACCTTGAAAGGTCATTGAGTTCAGTCCCCTGCCTTCACTAGCAGGACCAAGTATCAGAGGGGTAGCCGTGTTAGTCTGAATCTGTAAAAAGCAACAGAGGGTCCCGTGGCACCTTTAAGACTAACAGAAGTATTGGAGCATAAGCTTTCGTGGGTGAATGCCCACTTCATCAGTCGCAAGTAATGGAAATTTCCAGAGGCAGGTATAAATCAGTATGGAGATAACGAGGTTAGTTCAATCAGGGAGTGTGAGGTGCTCTGCTAGCAGTTGAGGTGTGAACACCAAGGGAGGAGAAACTGCTTCCATAGTTGGATAGCCATTCACAGTCTCTGTTTAATCCTGATCTGATGGTGTCAAATTTGCAAATGAACTGGAGCTCAGCAGTTTCTCTTTGGAGTCTGGTCCTGAAGTTTTTTTTGCTGTAAGATGGCTACCTTTACATCTGCTATTGTGTGGCCAGGGAGGTTGAAGTGTTCTCCTAGAGGTTTTTGTGTATTGCCGTTCTTGATATCTGACTTGTGTCCATTTATCCTCTTGCGTAGTGACTGTCCAGTTTGGCCAATGTACATAGCAGAGGGGCATTGCTGGCACATGATGGCATATATAACATTGGTGAACGTGCAGGTGAATGAGCTGGTGATGTTGTAGCTGATCTGGTTAGGTCCTGTGATGGTGTTGCTGGTGTAGATATGTGGGCAGAGTTGGCATCGAGGTTTGTTGCATGGATTGGTTCCTGAGTTAGAGCTGTTATGGTGCTGTGGGCGAGGACTGGCCTGCCTCCCAAGGTCTGTGAAAGTGAGGGATCATTGTCCAGGATGGGTTGTAGATCACTGATGATGCGTTGGAGAGGTTTAAGCTGAGGTCTGTAGGTGATGGCCAGTGGAGTTCTGTTGGTTTCTTTTTTGGGCTTGTCTTGTAGCAGGAGGCTTCTGGGTACACATCTGGCTGTTGATTTGTTTCCTTATTTCCTTGTGTGGGTATCGTAGTTTTGAGAATGCTTGGTGAAGATCTTGTAGGTGTTGGTCTCTGTCTGAGGGGTCCGAGCAGATGCGGTTGTACCTCAGTGCTTGGCTGTAGACGATGGATCGTGTGGTGTGTCCGGGGTGGAAGCTGGAGGCATGTAGCGGTCGGTGGGTTTTCGGTATAGGGTGGTGTTAATGTCGCCATCGCTTATTTGTACTGTGGTGTCTAGGAAGTGGACCTCCCGTGTAGATTGGTCCAGGCTGAGGTTGATGGTGGGGTGGAAGCTGTTGAAATTGTGGTGGAATTCTTCCAGGGTCTCCTTCCCATGGGTCCAGATGATGAAGATGGCATCAATGTAGCGTAGGTAGAGAAGGGGTGTGAGTGGACGAGAGCTGAGAGATGAGCGAGTGCCCATGCTGGTGCCACTGGTCTGGAGGTATATAATGTCACCAAATTTGAAATAATTGTGCGTGAGGATAAAGTCACAGAGCTCAGCAACAAGTTGTGCTGTGCCATCATCAGGGATACTGTTCCTGACAGCGTGTATTCCATCTGTGTGTGGGATGTTTGTGTAGAGAGCCTCTACATCCAGACCAGTGGCACCGCCATGGGCACCCGCATGGCCCCACAATATGCCAACATTTTTATGGCTGACCTGGAGCAACGCTTCCTCAGCTCTCGTCCACTCACACCCCTTCTCTACCTATGCTACATTGATGACATCTCTCCAACGCATCATCAGTGATCTACAACCCATCCTGGACAATGATCCCTCACTTTCACAGACCTTGGGAGGCAGGCCAGTCCTCGCCCACAGACAACCCGCCAACCTTAAGCATATTCTCACCAGCAACCACACACCGCACCATAATAACTCTAACTCGGGAACCAACCCATGCAACAAATCTCGATGCCAACTCTGCCCACATATCTACACCAGCAACACCATCACAGGACCTAACCAGATCAGCTACAACACCACCGGCTCATTCACTGCCCATCCACCAATGTTATATATGCCATCATGTGCCAGCAATGCCCCTCTGCTATGTACATTGGCCAATCTGGACAGTCACTACGCAAGAGGATAAATGGACACAAGTCAGATATCAAGAATGGCAATACAAAAAAACCTGTAGGAGAACACTTCAACCTCCCTGGCCATACAATAGCAGATGTAAAGGTAGCCATCTTACAGCAAAAAAACTTCAGGACCAGATTCCAAAGAGAAACTGCTGCGCTCCAGTTCATTTGCAAATTTGACACCATCAGATCAGGATTAAACAGAGACTGTGAATGGCTATCCAACTATGGAAGCAGTTTCTCCTCCCTTGGTGTTCACACCTCAACTGCTAGCAGAGCACCTCACCCTCCCTGATTGAACTAACCTTGTTATCTCTATACTGATTTATACCTGCCTCTGGAAATTTCCATTACTTGCATCTGATGAAGTTGCCATTCACCCACGAAAGCTTATGCTCCAATACTTCTGTTAGTCTTAAAGGTGCCACAGGACCCTCTGTTGCTTTTAGCAGGACCAAGTTTGTTTGTTTTGCCCCAGATCCCTAAATGGCCCCCTCAAGGATTGAACTCACAACCCTGGGTTTAGCAGGTCAATGCTTAAACCACTAAGCTATCCCTCTCTCCACCAACTGAGTTAGGAATACTGGCAGGCATTAGCTAGCTAACCCTGCTGTCCTCAGATCATAAATATAGAATGCTTATCTGTCAGAAAGTCCCTTGGTTCCTGTTTACCCTTCCTGCTCTGAGTGCTGAAGAGGAAGAGGTGAAGCTGAAACCAAGTGAAAAGTTTAGTCTGATGCATTTGTGCTGGTGGGATCCTGGCTGGTTTGCAGAGAAGCAAGCAGAGATTGTGGGAGGGCACAAGAACAAGTCAGAGCAACTTGCTTAATTCATTGGGAAAAAATGAATTAATTGGGCTAATCAGTCACAGAGGTGACTTCACCTGTTTAATTGAATGCAAGATCAGGCCTATTAACTTTAATGTTATTTAACAAATTTATTCCCCATTATTTAAGGGCTTTCAAAATTCTCGTGGTCACAATCCATTTTTTGGTAGGCAGGTGTCAGACTCATGAAACTATCATCATAACCAGCAGGCTGGGTGTCAGCACTCTCTGCATGCCCATTCTGATCTTGGCCTAAATAAAATGCTGACCTCCTGCTCACAGAAATAGCCCCTCCAGCTCAAAGGCGAGGTGCCCTGGTGAGCAGTGTGAAGAAGTTTACACTGTCTTTACCCGTATTATACTACTCTAGGCATAAACAAAAGACTTTAATAGAACATCAATATTCTTTTGAAAGAAGCGAAAAAGTTGACATTAAATTCCATTCAATAGGGAAAACAATAAAATAAAATAAATACCAGGGAACAGAACCCTAAAATGGCTGGATATGTGGTTATTGTATAGAAAAATTAAAATGACTCAGCTTTTAAATGAAAGTTCTATTTCTGTGGCACGGTTTCGGTGATTTCATCCCAGTCCTATCGTTTGCATCATTCACAAACATGCTTATCGCTATAAGCCACCTCGACTACTCTTTTTCTTTACCAGATATATATTTTTAATTTGAACATGTTCTCTCTTTTGTTCTCTCAGTTAGTGTTCTCTCTTTGATTCCCTTCACGCTGCTTTTCCAAATATTGACTATGCCAAACAAAGAGAGAATATTAAAGCACCGCTCCTGGGCCTCCAGTGGGAAGTGATAAAAAGGAGATTTAAGGACAATACCTGTTTAACTGAACAAAGTACAAGCCATGAAATCCAGACCAAGAGAAGGAATTAATTAGTATAACTAGAGCTGGTCAAAATTTTCAACTAATTTTTTAAAAATGAAATATGGCCACCATTTTTCACAATTAAAATTTTCATCGCCAATTTTACTTTCTTTTGAAATTTTCAAATTTTCCCACAGCAACCTTCTCTCTCCCTCTCCCCCCTCCCCCCCCCCAACCCGGTAAATGTTCCAGTGTTCAGATTTTCATTGGGAAAAAAGCCCACCAAAAAAAAAAAAAAAAAAAAGGTTTTCATTCCTTTAAATATTTTTCTCAAAAACATGTTTACTATTTCCCAACCAGCACTAATGATTACTTGTATTAGCTGCTACAGCAATACCAATAGTGAACTGGGAACAGAGCCCACCCCGTGCTAGCCAATGTTCAAATGCATACGATGACTCAGTCCTCACCCCAAACAGCTCACAATTTGAGGCCTGGAAATCTTATTCAGGAAAGCACTTAAGCACAGCTTTAAGCATGTGAGAAGGTCCCAGTCAGACTTAAGCACATATTTAATTGCTTTCCCGAATTAGGCCCTACGTATGCGATAGATAGTTCAATTATCCCACCAATCCCTGCTGGCCCTTTCTATAGCTCTTAGCCATTGACGATAGGGATCACAACAGAAGCAAGCTTGGAGATGGAATTTGAAGAGGGGTTAGCCGCTTTACAAGCTAGTTTGGAGAGGATGCTCCTTCCATGTGTCAGGGGTAGAGCAGAAGAAAAGGCTAAGGGCTTGTGGGAGGATCAGACGAGGGGTGGTTGTGGTGGACACTAGGGGAGCACGGGGCAGGAGTGGCAGAAGGTCCCTAGAAGTGGGGTGGCCACCAGAATCCAAACTTTGGCCCCACCCCTCCACTGCCCCTTCCCCCTGAGGCCCTGCCCCCATGACGCCCCTTCCCCTACAGCTCCCGCCCTCGCACCGCTCCTTCCAGGCCTGGCCCATAACATTTTGAGGTGGGGAGCTCAAATGACGCCTCCATGCCTCCTCACTTGGGCCAAAACTTTGAAAGGTCTCAATTCTGCCTTCTTCCTGTTCTACTCCTCTCATGGTACTGCTCTGCTACCTACCCCAATAAAGGAGAATTAACAACTTAGAAAGCCTTGTTCAAATATTTTAAGTAACAATTAACTTTCAAACGCCTGAACAGCAAATGTAACTTTTCTTGTCTGCATAGTAAACACTGACATTTTTATCTGTTTGAATAATCAAACTGGTGCTTTCCGTGCCTTCTTGGTTGCAAAGATTTGAACTGCTTCCTGAAAGTTCACAGTCTGGGCCAGCTCATGCTCTATTGAGATGATTGCAAGGCCGACCAGCCTATCCTGTGTCATTGTGGAGGGTAGATGTGTTTTTATTAACTTCAGCTTGGAGAAGCTGTGTTCTCCACTGGCAACTGTTACAGGAAGTGTTAGAAGTATGTGCAGAGCAACAAAAGCATCTGGAAAGAGGGTGGTCATCTTATTTGTGCACATATATTCCAGAACAGCCTTTGGAGTGGATCCTGCTGAAATGTATCTTGAAAGGGCTTTTAGTTCATCACCTAAATCACTCGCATCAATATCGTGCATGTTATCATGTGTCAACACTGTGTCTAGTGCCCTGCATTGCTGGTGTAGGTCTTCTTCAGATAGTGAGGAGTTTTGGAATATCATACAACATCCCAAATATACTGCTGTGTTCCTTGAGCTGCATGAAATGTTCTTCAACTGACTGTATTGCACAATCTAGCACCTGGTTAAAGAATTCAACTTTGAATTGTCGTTTGGGGTCTCTTATGGGATTATCCCGTGCCTCGTAATCAAAATATCTTCTTCTTGTATTCTTGAATGGGTGGGAAAATAGCTTCAGTGTGAAGTTCCTCTGCCAACTTCTGTGCACTCTTCAGAACGTTTTGAAATCCCTCATCTGACCGGTAAGACTGTAGGTATGACTTTGCTTTGTCCAGTTGTTCCATTGTTCCAGATATATCAAGGTCAACACCTTGGAGTCTCTTGCTTACAACATTTATTGCAAACAATATGTCATGCCACAACACTAAGCCACACAGAAATTTGAAGTTATGTATGTTTCTGGTGATTCCATTTCCCTCTGCCACTGTTCTCCCACAAACAGTTCCTGTCATAGCATTATCCTCCATAATGACAACTATGTCACCATCTATCTTCCAAATTTGGTGTTTGATAGGCTTTATCGTCTCCATTTGATTTTCCCATGGTGTGGCACTCAGTGGTTTCAGTGTCAGAGACGATGTTCCCAGATGTTGCTTCAAAATTTGCTATTGATGAGTTGATGCAGAGAAAAATACATAGATGCTTTGAATTACATTAAAAAATTCAGCAGCCTCACAAGAGGCTGATGCTGCATCACTGACCACCAAGTTCAATGAATGAGAACTGCCTGGGACGTAAAAAGCTCGAGGGTTTAACTCTCGGATCCGTGTCTGCACTCCTCTGTTCTTTCCTCTCATGTTGGCACCATTATCGTAGTCCTGACCTCTCATGTCAGCTATCGCAATTCCTGTATCTTCCAGCTTTTTAAGAAGCACATTTGTCATACCAGCTCCTGTAGTATCATCAATGTCAATAAATTCTAGAAAATGCTCTCTGACAGTCACCATTGCAGGGATATTTTCACTAGGTTCTGTTGTTGTTACAAAACGCACCATTAAAGTCATTTGTTTTGTATGGCTGATGTCAGGTGTGCAGTCCAGAATAACAGAGTGATATCTTGCTTACTTCAGATCTGCCACAATCTTCTGTTTGACTTTTGTTGCCAGTAACTGTATGATCTCATTTTGAATGGTTTTTCCAAGATAGTGGTGTGTGTACATTTCTTGGATGGTGACTCTTCTTAGATGCTCCTGGAGTACAGCATCAAACTCAGCCATCAGCTCCACAATTTTAAGGAAGTGTCCATTGTTTGGCACATACAGTCGATCTGAAGTGCCATGCAGTGCTAGGTTTTGGGTAGCAAGCATTCTCACAATAGCAATGAGCCTTTTCAGAACATTTTACCAGTAAAGAGACTCTGGTGCAATCTTCTCTTGATGCTGGTCATCTATGGTGGCCTTTAACTTTAGTCTCATCTCAAGCTCTTTCTACCTATGGAATGCTCTCTGTTGATTTGCTGCCTTCTCATGGCATGCCAGATTTGTAGCCAGATTTTTCCAGTCCTTTGTTCCTGTAGAACCCAATGTGGCTGGAACATTAGACTGGAAGAATTTGCAACAAACACAGTATGCAGCATTCTGGGTTTTTGAGTACTTAAGCCATGGCCTCTCCACTTTGTCACCATTGAGGATTTCACGCCACTAATGTATTGGATGGAAACTTCTATTTTCATTGTCTTTGGGGAACATGAAGTTTTTCACTTGCTGTGACCCATGCAGTACAAGGAAGTCCCTCAGGCTACTGCTCAAATGGGTCCACAGTCCTGAATCATCTAGATTTAAGGAACTAAACTCTGCAGCAGCTGTTTCTTGCGCCTCCACCACACTCTTCTCTGATCTACACTTATCTTCAGGAATGTGCATGGTTACACCCATTTGAGATGGAGATATGGATGCTGCAGTAGCTGCCTGGTCACCTGCACTCTGACTAACTGGAAGATCAGGCATCTCCTCACCACGCACATCCTCACTGGGGCCGGAAGACTCACCGTGAACATTTGTGTCTATGTATCTCAGGAGAGCTCCTTCCTGCTTAGATAGAAAAGCTTCCTTTGCTTGCTTGCTTTTTCTGAATGCTGCCCCAGAGGGGCGTTTTCTTCTTTCACTCATGACTGCTGTTCTGTGCCAGCTATAGTGGCTCTCAACACTCAATTGAAGGAGCCAAATAAGCAGGCTGGTAGCAGGGCCTGAGGCCTGGTCTACACTAGGCGTTTATGTCGAAGTTAGCGCCGTTACATCGAATTAACCCTGCACCCGTCCACACCACGAAGGTATTTAGTTCGACATAGAGGTCTCTTTAATTCGACTTCTGTACTCCTCCCCGACGAGGGGAGTAGCGCTAAATTCGACATGGCCATGTCGAATTAGGCTAGGTGTGGATGGAAATCGACGTTAATAGCTCCGGGAGCTATCCCACAGTGCACCACTCTGTTGACGCTCTGGACAGCAGTACGAGCTCGGATGCTCTGACCAGCCACACAGGAAAAGCCCCGGGAAAATTTGAATTTGAATTCCTTTTCCTGTCTGGCCAGTTTGAATCTCATTTCCTGTCTGGACATCGTGGCGAGCTCAGCAGCACTGGCAACGATGCAGAGCTCTCCAGCACTGATGGCAGTGCAAGCTCAGAATAGAAAGAGGGCCCCAGCATGGACTGATCGGGAAGTCTTGGATCTCATCGCTGTGTGGGGCGATGAGTCCGTGCTTTCCGAGCTGCGATCCAAAAGACGGAATGCAAAGATCTATGAGAAGATCTCTAAAGACATGGCAGAGAGAGGATACAGCCGGGATGTAACGCAGTGCCGCGTGAAAATCAAGGAGCTGAGGCAAGGCTACCAGAAGACCAAAGAGGCAAACGGACGCTCCGGATCCCATCCCCAGACATCCCGTTTCTACGAGGCACTGCATTCCATCCTCGGTGCGGCCGCCACCACTACCCCACCACTGACTGTGGACTCTGAGGATGGGATAGTGTCCACGGCCGGATCCTCGGACATGTTAGCGGACGGGGAAGATGAGGAAGGAGATGAGGAGGACGAGGCAGTCGACAGCGCTCACAACGCTGATTTCCCCGACAGCCAGGATCTCTTCATCACCCTTACAGAGATCCCCTACCAACCCTCCCCAGCCGTTACCCCGGACACAGAATCTGGTGAAGGATCATCCAGTAAGTGTTGTAAACATCTAAACATTTATTTGTAACAGAACATGATTATTAACAATGTAAAAAATGGGTTTCTCATGATTACTTTGAATAACTTAACGGTTCAGTCATGGGCAGTGCAAGTATTTCAAAAAAATCTAGCAATGTCCGGTTTTGCATGATTGTCCTGCCCAAGCCGCTCTACTGTGTAGTCCCTGCTACTGCAGCTACAGTAAGATGCGGTCTATATGTCCGGGGATGGAGCAGAAATCCTCCTGGGACATCTCAAGGAAGCTCTCCTGCAGGTAATTTGAAATCCGCTGCATTAGGTTCTTGGGGAGAGCGGCCTTATTGGGTCCTCCGTAGTAGGACACGTTGCCGCGCCACGAGACTAGCAAGTACTCCGGAATCATTGCTTGGCACAGCATGGCGGCATACGGCCCTGGTCTTTGGAGGCTTTCCCGGAGCATTCTCTGTCTGTCGCTCTCAGAGATCCTCATGAGGGTGATGTCGCTCATGAAGACCTGCTTTGAATGAGGTAGGGGAATGTTATTAGTGTTGGCTGGTTTGCAGCCACGCGGTGGAGGCGGGAAAGGGTCAGCCGAAAGGGATCGTTCCCGGGGACAGCCGCGAGGGTGTGGGACAGGAGCAAACTTCCTGCTTGCCGGATTGCTGGCAGCAGGGACCGACATTGATTTCAATGTGAAATGAGGCCATTGCTAATATTAAAGTTTTAAGCTGCCACGAATCTACGGCTTACCATGTCTGCCTGCAACAGAAATTCCGTTGTCCTGACAGGGTTCTCAAAAGTGCTCTGCAAAACCACAGACAGTGAATGCGAAGGCCGAGAATTCGACCTTGTGCTGAGTGCGCATGTGATAGGTGCTGTGCATGGTCCTGTTCACAGAGAAAGACTATGTTCTTTGTTCACAACTACATTTATGTTTCTGAGGAATTCACTCCCTTTTTCCCATTCCCACAGCCCCATCTGCGACTGTCTCACAACCTAGCCTGTCATCACACTCCCAGAGGCTAGGGAGGATTAGGCATAAGAAGAAGAGGACACGGGAGGACATGTTCTCCGAGCTTATAGCCTGCTCCAGAGCACAGGCAGCACAGCAGACCCAGTGGCGGGAGAACTTGTCCCAAATGCACCAAGCCAACATGGATCGGGAGGAGAGGTGGCGTCAGGAAGACCAGCAGGCGACTCAAACCCTGCTTGGACTACTGAGGGAGCAAACGGACACGCTCCGGCGCCTTGTGGATGTTCTGCAGGAACGGAGGCAGGAGGACAGAGCCCCGCTGCAGTCCATCTCTAACCGCCCTCCCCCGCCACCAAGTCCCATACTCCCTTCACCCAAAGTGCACAGAAGGAGAGGCGGCAGAGTCCCTGCTAACTCTCACTGCACCCCTGCAGAGAGCTCGAGCAGCAGAAGGCTCTCAGTCCCCAAAGTTTGACAAGTTCTTTCCTTCCCGCCTGACACAAGCCCCCGTCCAAGTTTCACTTCCCAGTCCCATGTGTAGTTGTTAATAAAAAATATGTTTCTGTTAACTACTGTTTCCATCATGTTCTTTTGGAGGAGGGGGGGAAAGGGGGTTGGTAATTGGACAGGACAGTCACCTTTGGCAGGGTACATAGTCGGGGGCAGGCACAGCAGCAGGGCACATACATAGTGCAGTGATGCAGTGACTACTTACCCTGGTTAGTCTGGGAGGTTCTTTTCATGTTATGTGGTGGGAGGTGGGTTGCTCTGTGACTTTGTGGCACGGGAGGGCAGTTAGAGATCTGAAGCGGCGGTCCTTAGGCAGGATCACAGAGCCACACAGCAGGGGATCTGTAAGCGTCCCCCCCCGCCACAAAGTCACATAGTACCCCCATACACACAGTCCCTATCAGGAGGGGTGACAGGCTCCGTTGAAAGAACCATCCCACCGCACCGGAGCCTGTCAGTCCTTCAGTTTAGAAGCTGCATTCGCGCGACTACACTACACCCGCTCCGCACCACAGTCTGCGTCCCAGTTTTAAAAAATTCCCGCGAAAACAGTATTACAGAAAACGGTGTGCTTTAACAAAGTAGAACTATTTTTATTTTGAAACGTGTGTTGGAAGTGGGGTGAAGGCTTCTCTGTACACAAAATTAGAAAGTCACAGGTTACCCTGCTCACTCAGGACTTTGCTTTCAAAGCCTCCCGGATGCACAGCGCTTCCCGCTGGTCTCTTCTAATCGCCCGGCTGTCTGGCTGTGAGTAATCAGCAGCCAGGCTAATTTCCTCAACCTCCCACCCCGCCATAAAGGTCTCCCCCTTGCTCTCACAGAGATTGTGGAGCACACAGCAAGCTGCTATAACAATGGGGATATTGGTTTCGCTGAGATCACAGCGAGTCATCAAGCTTCTCCATCTCCCCTTGAGACGTCCAAAAGCACACTCCACCACCATTCTGCACTTGCTCAGCCGGTAGTTGAAGAGTTCTTTTTCAGTGTCCAGGGCACCTGTATAGGGCTTCATGAGCCAGGGCATTAGCGGGTAGGCTGGGTCCCCGAGGATGACTATAGGCATCTGCACATCCCCAACAGTTATTTTGTGGTCCGGGAAGTAAATACCTTGCTGCAGCCGTCTAAACAGACCAGAGTTCCTGAAAACACGAGCGTCATGAACCTTGCCCGGCCATCCCACGTAGATGTTGGTAAAACGTCCCCTGTGGTCCACCAGTGCTTGCAGCACCATGGAAAAGTAGCCCTTTCTGTTAATGTACTGGCTGGCCTGGTGGTCCGGTGCCAGGATAGGGATGTGAGTTCCATCTATGGCCCCACCGCAGTTTGGGAATCCCATCGCTGCGAAGCCATCTATGATCGCCTCCACGTTTCCCAGGGTCACTACCTTTGGCAGCAGTACATCAACGATTGCCTTGGCTACTTGCATCACAACAACCCCCACGGTAGATTTGCCCACCCCAAACTGGCTCGCGACTGACCGGTAGCTGTCAGGCGTTGCAAGCTTCCAGAGGGCTATGGCCACTCGCTTATGGACAGTCAGGGCTGGTCGCATCCGGGTGTCATTGCGCTTCAGGGCAGGGGACAGCAACTCACAAAGTTCAAGGAAAGTTCCCTTCCGCATGCGGAAGTTTCGCAGCCACTGTGATTCATCCCAGACCTGCAGCACTATGCGGTCCCACCACTCAGTGCTTGTTTCCCGTGCCCAGAATCGCCGTTCCACGGCATCAACATGACCCATTGCCACCGTGATGTCCTCGGCGCTGGGTCCCCTGCTTTCTGAGAGGTCTGTGCTACTCTCACACTTCAGGCCATCACCGCGTTGACGTAGCCTCCTCGCCTGACTTTTCTGCATCTGCCTCAGGGCAACCTGTATGATAAGCTGCGAGGCGTTGAGAGCGGCCACAACTGCAGCGATGGTTGCAGCGGGCTCCATGCTCACAGTGCTGTGGCGTCCGCGCTGTCAATGACTTGAAAAGTGCGCGAAATGATTTCCCGCCGGCGCTTTCAGGGAGGGAGGGAGGGCGGGAGTGAGTGATGGATGGATGACGACAGTTACCCAAAAGCACCCTCGACACATTTTTTTACCCAGAAGGCATTGGTGGCTCGACCCAGAATTCCAATGGGCAGCGGGGACTGCGGGAACTGTGGGATAGCTGCCCACAGTGCACCGCTTCCAATGTCGACGCTTTCCCCGTTAGTGTGGACTCACAAAGTCGAATTACTGTCCTTAGTGTGGACACACACGTTCGACTTTGCAATATCGATTCCAAATATTCGATTTAAGTAAAATCGAACTACTCTCGTAGTGTAGACAAGGCCTGAGTGAGGGAAGATATCAGCGTCTTAAGGGCCTAACTGGCTCCTACTACTTCAGTTGACTGCCGGTTCTCCTCAAGTGGGTTCAGGGAAGCAGCAGGAAACAGGAAGCTCCCTGAGAAGTTGGTGTTAATCAGTCCAGGCTCCTGGGGGTGCTGGAGAGGTACATAAGAGGCTCCTCCTCCTCTCTCTCCCTGCAGCTCCTGCTGCTTTCTGTTATTCCCTCTCTCCTTTTCTCCTGCCTGCCTGTTATGTGTCTTGTGCCCTCCTTCCTCCAGCACAGCACTCCACCATCTCTGTGCATCCAGAGCAGAGAGAATACAGATGCACCAGCAACAGACACAATGTTCTACACGCTGGGTCCTAGTGGCGCCCCCGCACCGTCTGGCACCTGAGGCGGCCGCCTCAGTTCGCCTCATGGTAAGGCCAGCCCAGGCCCCTTCTCCCAAGGCCCCGCACTCATACCACCCCTTTTCCCCGAGCCCCTGACCTCGCACCACCTCTTCCCCCGAGACCCTGCTCCTGCGTGGCCTCTTCCCCCCACGACCCCGCCCCCCGCTTGCTCCTCTCCTCAATGAGAATTTTTCCATGGACTTCAATGGAAGCTGGATCAGATCCTCAGAGAGGTGGGTATGGAGAGAACAACATGGAAGGAAGTTTATCTTAGCAGCTGTGCTTTGAATGGACTGGAAAGTGTCGAAAGAGTGACAAACATCCACAAGCAATATCCAAGATAAGCAGCATTGGTCCTGAGTCAATCTGCGCAGTGATGTGCTGCCAAAATTTCAGCAAGCGGTTCCCACAAAAAAAGTCTCCCTGAGTCTGTGATAAAGCTTAGGTACCACAGATGCTTGTGCTTGCAAAAAGGAAGGACTGGGAAGCACAATTATTTGTTTTCATAGTAAACACAAGTTCTCTCTCATTAGGAGGGAGGCGTTTCCACTGAACAAACAAACTTCTACTATGTGTATTTTGCTGGAAATACATATACTTTGTTCTTGAAAAATATATTGGATAAAACCCTGGCCCCAGTAAAGTCAATGTGAGTTTTGTTACTGACTTTGATGGGGGTCAGGATTTCACCCATGGAGTATACCGATAGCATAACACAGTGATCAACTGGTATAATTTGAAGGGGGAGTGGGTTGAATGAGCTGAGAGCCTTAAGAGACCTTTACAAGCCAATGCAACTCAGAGCAACCTAGAGGCTGATCTAAATTGCACCAGGGGCCAAAACAGGAAAGCCACTTTATATCCACCCTCCCACCCACGTGTGCTAAACACAAATCCAGTGCACCTGAGGATCTGGCCCAATGAGTGCAAAGGGGGTGCAAACTGCTACCATCAATGTAAAGACAAAGGAGACTTCAGATGTGATAGCATTTTATTCCCACTTTGCCCAGGTGACAAAGAGTACTCAAAATGCAAGGCAATGGAAAATCACCCCCACAGCAATGAGCTGAATACAGAGCGCTATACTTCAGTGAACAATATGGAGCTATATTTGAGATATGTAAAGGGATCCCGTCCATTAGTGTTTAAAAAAATTCTGTTTGATGCAAAAATAAAAGCTTTCCCAAAAGCTTTCGAACATCTTTGATGTGAGAGAGACAGATTCTGGGGGAGTTCTTGTCTGAAGTGATTATCAGCATTGCCTTTGAATCTTACTCTCTTGACAGATTTTTAATGTAAGGTAGATAATCACACTGAAGTGTGCATCCGTTCTAAATCTTGCCAATTCAGCTTTGTGGCTTTTCAATTAAGCAATAATCTGTAGTCAAACACTCCTTCCAAGAAGGGGGGAAAAAAATCAGTAACTCCAAAACAAGAAATCCGGGTGAATCATTTAAAACAATTTTAAAGAATCTCAATTGTAAAGTTTTGTCCAGTCAGTGACGCCAGTTTTTCTAAACGATAATACGATCATTAAAGCATGATGCGGTGTAAGTTCCACAGGAACCACAAACATACCAAGAATATTTGAGCTAAATTTATCCAGACTTCTCGTTTCTCTGAGTTTGAATCTCTGCCCTGCTTCATTATTTTACCAGAACTTGCAACTGTATGCAGAAAGAGATTATGGACAGTTTGGAGCTGAGCTTTTCCCAATGAGTTCTGTGATTATGCCCTGTAACACTGCAAGCCATTCATTGACTATTAGAAGTCTAAAATACAAAAGAGAAGGCAGGGAAAATGAAGGGAAGGGTGAATTTTAACATTCCCTAAGTACAATTTCAGTACAAGTCTTCATGAGGTACTCTGTTAACACAGTCTCCTCAAACACCGCTATGAGAGAGAAAGCGCTGTTATCCCCATTTTACAGATGGGAAACTGAGGCACAGAGACACTAAGTGACTTATCCAAGGTCACATGGGAAGTTTGTGGCAGAGGAGAAAACTGAACCCAGATATCCAAAGTTCCTAACTAACCACTGCAAAAGTTCTTTTGCTTGTACCAACTCAGCACCTTAGAAACCCAGCCTTTTAAACTTCTTGGAGAACAGAATTTTCCCTTTATGTATGTAGGTGGCTATGTTACTGCTAATAGGAACACACAAGCAGAGAGGGAAATTCCACCTTTACGAGAGCGCTGGATGAAAGGTACTAATGATATGTGCCTGCCCCAGCCTATAGCAAATTTATGGAAATGCATCTTATTGAAAGAATTTCTGTGGTACTGCCAAGTGGAAGGAAGCTTCTCCTTATTTTTCATTTTGCAACAGGAACCAATCCCTAGACAGCAGCAGTAGGTCAGCATTACTAATGAAACCACAAAGAGCAGTGAGAAAGGGTGGGAAATTGCTAATGGACACAATCTACCCTCTTACACATATGTATATGACTCCCATGGATTTAAATGAGAGTTCTGTTCATGTATCCCAGGGATTAGTTGATATGTTCATGGCATATACTCAAGAAGTTAGATAAAAACAAATATTCTTGCTGGAAGGTTGCAACATAACCGTATTTTATTTTGTAGAAAACACAATAATAACACACCAGAACCCCAAAACAGAGAAAGAGAAAACAGACTGCTCTCTAAAGCAGCAAGGGGAGAGGGATAGCTCAGTGGTTTGAGCATTGACCTGCTAAACCCAGGGTTGTGAGCTCAATTCTTGAGGGGGCCATTTAGGGAACTAGGGTAAAAAGCTGTCTGGGGATTGGTCCTGCTTTGAGCAGGGGGTTGGTCTAGATGGCCTCCTGAAGTCCCTTCCAACCCTGATATTCTATGATTCTAAGGCACAGCTTGCCTCACCTTGCTTCCAGGAAACACCCCTACACACACACACACACACAAAGTGATAGCTTGTGATTCCAACACAGTCCTTGATAAACCACATTAATAAGCCATTGACATAAAGAGCTCAGTCTTCTGAAACCTATATCTTACAGCTGATACAGATTAAGGGTGAGCAAAAGTGGTCCTAGAATAGGGCAGAATCCAGCAGCATTTGAGCATAAAAATGTGGCCCAGTGACTTAAAGTAGAGGTCAGCATAATTGGGAGTCTTGAACACAGGGCAGAGAGTACAACCCTGAGTTCTAACCCTGGCTCTTGCAACTGACACACGCTACAGCTTTGGGCACATCATGGTACTTCTCCATCTCAGTCTCCCCATCTGCAAAATGGGGACAATAAATCTTGCCTCACTTGTGGGGCTGAATTAGTTAACACTTACACTGCTCTTTGAAGGTGGATGTCATTTCTAAATATTACTCTGGGGAGGTTTGGGTTTGCAAAGGTTGCCGAATCAGCTACACAGTGACCAAAAAAAAAAAAATCAGCATTGCTATGTTATGGTGGAAAAGCTATTTTTAACCAATCAGACTTTAACAAAGGGTGAACTTTGCGTTGTTAGCTCCATTTTATTTTTATATCACATTGTCATTAAAAGTTTGGCTGGATACAGTAAAAATAAACTTTATGGGTACAGTTTGAGTTTATGGATTTAGCTGTTTTTATTAACTGCACTAAGGTCCCACTCCTCCAAACAGCAGAACGCTTGTGGCAGCACTCAGGGAAAGACACCTGTACCAACACAGAACCACGCTGATTGCAGAGTCTGCCTGTGAGGGTCTCTTTACAGGATCAGGGTCTAAATGCACTTCCCTAGTATTCAGATCAGCCAACCTCCTTTGAGTTGGAATGAAGTACAGATTCAAACCATATCAAAATATAAATACAAAGTCAAAGTATTACAGCAAACATTTCCTCTGGGCTGACTGTATTCTGAAGAGCAAAACACTGGTAGCATCTTTAGTGAAGTTGGCCTTATAGTTAGAAAGTTTTTCCTAATATCTAACTTAAATCTTTCTTGCTGCAGAATAAGCGGATTACTTCTTGCCCTACCTTCAGCGAACATAGCAAACTACAAATAACTATTCTTTGAGTACAATTTTTGAACCAGTTTTAAACCCACTTTATAGTAATGTTGCTTATGAGAATGTCATGTGGGACTGTGTGAAAAGCTTCACTAAAAATCAAGATATATCACATCTACTGCTTCCCTCCATCTGCTAGGCCAGTAATGTTTGAATCAGCGTGGACATCTGTACTTCTTTCCACTTCTATGGCCTCTCATTCCTTTTACAGTGTCTTCTTCATGGTGTGGGTTTGGAACAGGTTATATTATCCAGCTTGTGTAGCAGTAGTCTCCTTTTTTAAGATCAGCTGTTTTTTCTTCTAGTTCATGTGCATGCTGGGGGGATTTGTGCTATGCATTATCATTATGTGTTTTATAGTCACTGAGATAAATTTTGAGCCAGCATAATTTAGTCTCAGTTTGGTCCTGAGAGCAGCTGGCTTCTGTAAACTGGATCCTTTGTAACACCTAGGTAATGGTTTAGAAGGAGACTCTCACCTGGTCTGTTCGTCTTACTAAATTTCTATTGTCTTAATCAGCTTGTCTTCAGTAACTGGGTCAGGAACACTTCCCTCGCTTGCATGTTGTATTATATTCCATGAGTTGTTGTTCCATTTGTGCCTCCTTATCAGAGCAACATGTGCAGGTCCAGTTCCCACTAGCTCCTGTGCCTGGTCCCTAGTCAAATCCCCTTCCCCTCATTGCCCCTGGCTTCCTGCCCCGGGGGAGGCTGCTGGCTTCCCCAGTTTTGTGGATGTGTTCCTGATTCTCTGCTGCAGCTCTCTCCTCCTTGCAGTGGAGCCCAGGGTCAAGAGATGCAGAGCCAAACTACCTCTACTAGTTTTTTGTTTTGTTTTTGCTTTGCTCACTACTGTATAACATTTCTGCCCCTGTAAGCGTACAGCACCAACTAGGCTAAGTCACTGAGCAATCGCAGCTGTATCCTACTCACAAAGGCCAAGATGTTCAAAAGTGACTCATTATTTTGGATGCCTCCATCATTTTTAGGCACCCATCTCGAGACAACTTGAAGAGGCCTGTGTTTTAAGAATATGCTGAGCATCTGCCCTCTGAAAATCAGGCCCCTTCAAGGTGTCAGAGAACTGAGGCACCAAAATCACTAGCCACTTTTGAAAATCTTGGTCAAGAGAATTGTGAATGTGCAATGTGCGGCCTTGGTATTACACAGCGTGTTTGTGTGTGACAGCAAGCATTCTAAACAAGGCTGAATTTCTGTTAGCTTTTGGGCCTCCACCAAATCTTACTACTTCTGTATACGGTCTACATTTCAAGAGGATTAAAAATAAAACCTGGTTACTGCTGTGTAAGGGCACTTCCTATTTCGGCTTGCTGTTTCCTACTTCTGTTTCTGGAGGGCATGCACAATAAGTCCAGCTCACGTAGCTACTTGGTTTTTTTGCTCGTAGGATTATTTTTTGATTCACTGTTTGCCCCAAAAGACCTCAGATTCAGAAGCAGGAAGAAAAAAAGTTCAAGATTCGTTTATTCTCATTTCTATACCATAAACTTCAAACTAACGCCACACACAGTGCTTCTGTAGCGCATGCCCGCCCCAAGTGTGTCCAATTCATCCTCACAACACCAACCTGAGGCAGGTTACTGTCATTACCCTGACTTCTAGATGGGGAAGCTGAGAGAAACTGTGAGCCTTTTGCTGAAGGCTATTCAGTGCATCATGACATGGCTGGGCCTAGAATGACAGTGCCCTGACCTCTAGTCCTGTGCTATAACCATGACACCTTTTTGCTGGCATAACTCGATCTTGTAAAACGTTACACTGAGAACATTTATGTGACGAAGTGGGAATGTTCTTAATGTTTTCTCTGAATACTGTGTGGCTGCCTCGGTTTCCCCTATGCATTTCTCAGGTATCTAGGTGGGGGGGATGATCAGGGTGTATAATTGTTGCAGAGCCCAAGAAGGCCCCTGTGATACTGTCTACACAGAGAATGGCTGGCACTCTGTCTCCTGGCAACTAATGGCCTGGGCACCTCCTCTGCAAAGATGCAAACTGAAGGTGTTGGAGAACAAAGATCAGGTGACTTCCTTGCCCGGGAAAGAGACAAAGGCGAGAGAGGAGGGGCTGGAGAGTTTCAGTTTGGAGCTGGCTGGGGACGTGGAGTGAGTGCAGATGTGGGTGTCTGGCTCACTGCCCCCCAAAATGGACCCGGCTGAGAGGTCCAGTTCTCTGTACCTACAAGCTCTGTTTTAGACTGTGTTCCTGTCATCTAATAAACCTCTGTTTTACTGGCTGGCTAAGAGTCACGTCTGACTGCAAAGTTGGGGGGCAGGACCCTCTGGCTTCCCCAGGACCCCACTTGGGCAGACTCGCTGTGGGAAGGCAGAGGATGCTGGATGCTCCAAAGGTCAGACCCAGAAAGGTGGAAGCCGTGTGAGCTTCTTGCCCTGAAGACAGTCTGCTCACAGAGAGGAGACTTCACCAGAGTCCTGACTGGCTTCGTAGGGAGCAGTTCCAGAGCATCGCCCGGGGACTCCGTGACAACTTAAATCAGCTACTGTTAATGGAACTTCAAAGCCTGTTTCTGCCCTTCCTTCCTCCTCTATCATTCAGCAGTAAAGATTTATAAACAAAAAAAATAAAACATTCACAGTAATAACTGCAAGTCCCTGCCCTCAACGTTAAAGGAAACAGTCAACTAGGGAGAATTTTCCAGAAATAAAAACAAAGATCTAATCTGGAGGCATCATATATGTTAACGCCCAGTGTTATGTGGACTTCGGCTATTTTTATTGCTAGGAGGCAGTCACTAGCTGCTGCTGTGGACTTTTATTTTCTAAACTGATTTAACGTTGGTGCCAGACTAACAGAACTAGTGGTTTAAGTTTGCACAAAAAAGAAACAGCATGGACAGGAACAGTGTAAACTCTCCCTCTCTCTCTCTCACCCCCGCATCCCTCATCAGTGTGCTTCAGCGTGAGAGGACAGCTCAGCCTCCCGCCTCTCACAGGCTATTAGTGAGGGGGCCGGTAGTGATGTGGGCACCTACCCACTATGACCAGGGCTGAGCCAAAGGCTGCTTAAGGCACCCAAGTCTCTCTTCCACATTTGCAAATCTGACCCCCCAATGCAAATACAGCAGAGATGGAGAAGGGGGCCTTTGGATAGCAGTTCAAATATGGCTTATGCTGCTACTAAGTAACCAAACGCAGTTACTATCTAATGACTTGTGAAATTTTCTACAAGAAATTGCTTTGCACAGTTAACTACTTCATGAGGAAGCCAATTAAAATGATGCTGTGAGATCTTACAAGCGAATCAAGGTCAGGGTGGGTCATGACTTGGATAGGAGACCTACAGGAAAGACTTTTCCATGATGCAGGAAGTGGTGTTGGTGATGCACAGGCAGCTCATTTTCATCTGAGTCGGGCTGTGTCTACACTTAAAATGCAGCAGCACTGCCACAGTGCTTCAGTGTAGACACTCACTATTGTGGCAGGATGGTTTCTCCCATCATACTGGTTAATCCGCCTGCCTATCAACCCTACGCTGTCTACACCAGGGGTTAGGTCAGATTAACTAGGTCACTCAGGGTTGTGGATATTTCACACCCTTGAGCGATGTAGTTGGGTCAACCTAACTTTGTAGACCAGCCCTCAGTACCGAATTAATGGCCCAGCATGGTTGCAGGAGCCTCTGTAAAGACAGGGATGCTATCTTTCAGGTGAAATAAAAAGGGTGGATTGGGCCACACGTGTTCAATCAAAGATCTTCTTGCATTTTTCAAGAGACATAAGGCATTAAAGCTATGGTCTGCTCTAAATTCCAACTCACGTAATTACACTCTAGCCACCTAAATCTGCAGGGCAAATTTATGTTCTTTTTTCTTCAGCTCCTATCCTATACCATGATGCAATGTGTCTCTGTGCTGTTGGACAGCTGCTGAATTCCAGTGGTGGGCAGCGTGATCCTTTTACTGTACAGACTTGTCTCAGTGGGGGTTGTACATGTTTAATTAGTTAATTTTTGTAAAGCTGGTATGGAAATAAAAAAGTATTATAATAGTGATAATTATTTTCTCTTTACTTTAATCATTACTGAAACCAAGGAAGAGACTCTCTCCATGTTTTTGTAGTGTGGCCCAATTCCCCTTAGAAACCATCACACAGAGCTATCCTGACCACTCTGGGGTTCAAGACCACATTTGTCATTGCACCTAGACAAGCTTCACCAACTTAGAGGTGTCACTAAGTATTTTTCAAAGGAGAGCCCTGATGAATTCAATAAACAGTGATTACCTTTCTGTAGCTTTCTTGAACTATCCCATAGAATTTAATAGAGAATGATATCCCTGCTACAAAATTCTATAAAATTAAAAAAAAAACACCCTAGAAAGGAACTCATTCTCATTATATAATTTGTAGAGTAACTTCTTTAGAACCCTATTGAATTGCTGCAAAATCCCATTTGGTTTCATCTCTATTAAGTTCTAAAGAACTTTTCAATAAGGGTGAAGATCTTTTGCTTCACAAAAGGCAGGAATATCCCTCCTATCCCTACACTCGCCCCATACGGGTCACAATGCTTCATTTTAATAAGCATGATCTTAATATGTAATACGGAGGGGAAGCAGAGGTGGGGTGGGGGTGAGTCAATTATTTACACAGCTGAAAAAACAATATATATTATTCTGCACTTCTATAGTGCCTTCCACATGAGGAACCCATTGTGCTTTACAGACATTAGCTAATTAAGCTTAGCGACATCCCTGTGAGGCAGCAAAGGATATATAGGGACACTTCACATACCACTGAAATGCAGCTACCTCACAGCTGGAGTAGAGCAGAATTTTAGCTGGACACAAAACTAACATACAAGTTAGGGCAGGAATAACATACTAGGTTGAAACTGCAGGGGGAACTTAGGTAGACAGAATGGGAGAGATTCTCAGCTGGTGTAACATTGAAGTCAACATAGCTAGGACAATATGCTCCAGCTGAACATTGGGGCAGATCCTCAGCTTTCATGAAAAGTGGCCTAGGATTGTAAGGCTGGTAAGCGATCAGAACTCAAGTGTTATTTCTCATCTAAGGGAAGGGGCTTTCAGCAGCACACGGCCTCCAATATCCTCCTGGATGCAGTAGCCAGTTACTGAGCCACAAACACCATTTCACTATGTGTGAGAAGCCACACATTCATATACTGACCAGACCTGCCCTGCTCTGCTTGTGAGAGCTGATTGGATCCCAGCATAAGGTGATAGGACTACAAGAAATACCTCTAGGGTCTCCTAGTGTTACGGGAATCCCTGATATTTACAGATGAGATGCTATGGCCTATTATTATTCCCAGTGGTTCTGCACAATGAAAGCAGCCGACACCATCCGCATGAAAAGCATGAAAACAATATATTCACATGTGAAGGTTTAATGACTCACTACATTCCAGCATTCAAGTTAGGTAAGTAAATCCAAATGGCAAGCAAGGACCATCTAATCTAAGGAGTGAACTGACTAGCTGACATCATTCATCCTTGGGAGAAACTAAGCAATCCTGGACCAAAATAAGTTTAAACACCTACAGCATACGCATAAGGAGCAAACTTTCTGAAGTAGTACATGATTGAAAACCTAACCTCAATACCACATGGCCATCGCATACAATTTCTTACACACACAATTCTGTGTATAGTGGTTATACTGGTATGCTTTGTACACTACATGTTACTGACTTACCGCACATTTTACACAACAAAGCAATATAAGAATTTCCATGAAGAAAGCCAGCTGCTATTAAATAGAAAAACAGTTTATAGCTTTTTTCCCCCTTCCCACCTCATTATTTACGCACAGACAAATTGGTTTATTTACCTTCTCTTTGAAACACTGAGAAAAATCTGCCAAATCAGCATTACAGGCTAAAACTGTTGGTAATCCATTAAAGTCTGCTAATCGTTACAGCAGATTAAAATTCTTCCCATGGTTTATAATTTAGTATGCCAACAGAAATGAATTCAGATTGCCAGAAAGAGAGTTTAGACATACAATTAACAGATTAAGGCATATACCAGATTTAATCATTATTCCCAAGAGTTCCTGATCACTGTACAAAGATAAAGCTTTAAATATATAAAAAAAAAAAGCCACCACAAAATAACCATAATACATACAGGGAAAGGAAAGGAGTTCCCGGAGCTCTGTGTGACACTGGTGCGAAATGTCTTTGATAAAGGTAAAAAGGCCCCTGAAGAAAATATCAGGCATTGCTTCATACTTGCTGATAAAATCCAAAATAAGGTTGCTAAAACATTAGGCTCTTCTGAGCTCTGCTTACTCACTACCCAGCGTCAGAAACACCTTCATCCCACACTTCTAACGCAAAGACTGCCTCCTTATGAATTGTTTATTATGGGGGAAAACACTAATATAATAAGCCAAAGACCCGTTCTTGTTGCTGAGACATAACTGTTTTTGACTTGGAGAAAATTAACGTTATTGTCCTGTGACTGACAATTTTGGCAACAAATAATATTTGAAGAAGAAATTATCACACCAACAGAAACTAACCTGAAACATACATCTCCTTTTAAAGAAGGATTTCTACCTATGGATTCAAAATATTATTATATAAACACAAACCTTCTAATCCATGCTTTGGATTTTTAACATTAAATCATCAGTAATTGCTGAATCAAAGCCTATAGTACAATAGGAGCAGGATCTGTTCAGCCTTAGGAATGATGCTCTGATTTTAAAAGCTTTGGTACCCTGAGCACATACTGCATCAATAGCTGGCAGCACATCTGTACTCATGTGCTAAAAATTAAGAACCTTGTAACACATTTTTGAATCAATAGTATGTGATAGAAATATTGACTAGTTCCACTTGTAAGGAACGCAGTTCCTTCTTTATTAATAAAAAGAAGAACAGGAGTACTTGTGGCACCTTAGAGTCTAACAAATTTATTAGAGCATAAGCTTTCGTGGACTACAGCCCACTTCTTCGGATGCTGTAGTCCACGAAAGCTTATGCTCTAATAAATTTGTTAGTCTCTAAGGTGCCACAAGTACTCCTGTTCTTCTTTTTATTAATAAAGAAGGAACTGCGTTCCTTACAAGTGGAACTAGTCAATATTTCTATCACATACTATTGATTCAAAAATGTGTTACAAGGTTCTTAATTTTTAGCACATGAGTACAGATGTGCTGCCAGCTATTGATGCAGTATGTGCTCAGGGTACCAAAGCTTTTAAAATCAGAGCATCATTCCTAAGGCTGAACAGATCCTGCTCCTATTGTACTATAGGCTTTGATTCAGCAATTACTGATGATTTAATGTTAAAAATCCAAAGCATGGATTAGAAGGTTTGTGTTTATATAATAATATTTTGAATCCATAGGTAGAAATCCTTCTTTAAAAGGAGATGTATGTTTCAGGTTAGTTTCTGTTGGTGTGATAATTTCTTCTTCAAATATTATTTGTTGCCAAAATTGTCAGTCACAGGACAATAACGTTAATTTTCTCCAAGTCAAAAACAGTTATGTCTCAGCAACAAGAACGGGTCTTTGGCTTATTATATTAGTGTTTTCCCCCATAATAAACAATTCATAAGGAGGCAGTCTTTGCGTTAGAAGTGTGGGATGAAGGTGTTTCTGACGCTGGGTAGTGAGTAAGCAGAGCTCAGAAGAGCCTAATGTTTTAGCAACCTTATTTTGGATTTTATCAGCAAGTATGAAGCAATGCCTGATATTTTCTTCAGGGGCCTTTTTACCTTTATCAAAGACATTTCGCACCAGTGTCACACAGAGCTCCGGGAACTCCTTTCCTTTCCCTGTATGTATTATGGTTATTTTGTGGTGGCTTTTTTTTTTTATATATTTAAAGCTTTATCTTTGTACAGTGATCAGGAACTCTTGGGAATAATGATTAAATCTGGTATATGCCTTAATCTGTTAATTGTATGTCTAAACTCTCTTTCTGGCAATCTGAATTCATTTCTGTTGGCATACTAAATTATAAACCATGGGAAGAATTTTAATCTGCTGTAACGATTAGCAGACTTTAATGGATTACCAACAGTTTTAGCCTGTAATGCTGATTTGGCAGATTTTTCTCAGTGTTTCAAAGAGAAGGTAAATAAACCAATTTGTCTGTGCGTAAATAATGAG